>NC_069509.1:136569543-136807043 GCF_027579735.1 Bombina bombina | reverse complement strand
TTTGGTGGTGTCTGATTGGGAGTGGGGGCAGGTGGCTTGTGAGCAAAGAGAGAGTTGTGCAGCAGAAAGAATCGATCTGCAAAGAGAGCAATTGAACATCAGAGAGAGAGTTTAAAAGCAGAAACAGGGCTGAACAGCAGATAGATTTTAACAGCAGATAATACTCTGAGTTTATGGTTAATAAATAACTACTAATGTACTTTATTGTGAAGTGAGATCTGTTTTCCTGGACAGTTATGAGTTACACATGCTGCAGTGTGTGCAGGGAGGAACATGAATAGTTGAATCCCGCCTGCACACCCTGTAGCAGGTATAACTATTATTATTATTATTATTATTATTATTATTCTTTATTTATAAAGCGCCAACAGATTCCGCAGAGCTGTTCATAGGTAACAAAGATAAAAGGACAGTACAATATGAGACACCAGACAAAATTTAACAAACAAATACAGGAGGAATTGTGAGCCCTGTTCCCATGGGAACTTACAATCTAAATGGGTAGGAGGGTGAGAAACAGGAGGTGGGGACTGCAAAGGTGGGAATGATGTTAGTGTGAAGTTAGATGAGGGCAACTATTAGGAAAGTGGAATTCATTAGTTACTGATTTGGTTATAGGCTTCCCTGAACCAGAAGGTCTTTAGGGAGCGTTTAAAGGAGGAGAGGTTGGGGGGAAGTCTGACAGCACGAGGAAGTGCGTTCCAGAGGGTTGGTGCTGCACGAGAGAAGTCCTGTAGTCTAGCTGTCCAGAAAAACGGATGACAAGGCAACCCTAGTTAGGGTGAGTGAGAGATAGAAGAATCTAAAATAAAAAGGGCCATACAAAGAAAGAGGCTTTTGCCTAACCCCAACTTAAAAATTATCAGTTACAGTTGATTATGCCTGACATACGGCTAGATTACGAGTCTTGCGTTATGAGTAAAAAAGCAGCGTTAAGCCTCATAACTCTGCTTTTTACTACCGCTGCTATTACGAGTCTTGCAGATTTAGAGGCACAGCACACTTTTTTAGCCTTACCGCAAATCAACTTACGCAATTTGCATATAGTCTTTTTTCTATGGGACTTCCATAGCACCGGTATTACGAGCTTGTCCTGGGAGGCCAAAAAGTGAGCGTTACAGCCTATCCCGTCAAGATTTGTACCGCATTTTAAAGTCAGTAGTTATGAGTTTTACACTACAACGCTGTAGAATAAAACTCATAACTAAAGTGCTAAAAAGTACACTAACACACAAACTACCTATTAACCCCTAAACCGAGGCCCTCCTGCATCGCAAACAGTAAAATTAAATTATTAACCCCTAATCTGCTGCTCCGGACATCGCCGCCACTATAATAAACATATTAACCCCGAAACCGCCGCACTCCTGCCTCGCAAACATTAATTAAATATTATTAACCCCTAATCTGCTGTCCCTAACATCACCGCCACCTACCTACATTTATTAACCCCTAATCTGCTGCCCCCAAAGTCGCCGCCACTATATTAAATTTATTAACCCCTAAATCTAAGTCTAACCCTAACACCCCCTAACTTAAATATAATTAAAATAAATATAAATAAAAATTACTATCATTACCTAAATTATTCCTATTTAAAACTAAATACCTATAAAATAAACCCTAAGCTAACTACAATATAACTAATAGTTACATTGTAGCTATCTTAGGGTTTATTTTTATTTTACAGGCAAGTTTGTATTTATTTTAACTAGGTAGAATAGTTACTAAATAGTTATAAACTATTTAATAACTACCTAGCTAAAATAAATACAAATTGACCTGTAAAATAAAACCTAACCCTACAATTAAATATCTTCCCTAAATTAAATACAATTAACCAAAATATAAAACAATTAGCTAAATGACCAAAAAAAAAAACCACTAAATTACAGAAAATAAAAACAAATTACAAGATCTTTAAACTAATTACACCTAACCTAATAGCCCTATCAAAATAAAAAAAGCCCACCCAAAATAAAAAAAAACCTAGGCTAAACTAAACTACCAATAGCCCTTAAAAGGGCCTTTTGCAGGGCATTGACCCAAAGAAATCAGCTCTTTTACCTGTAAAAAAAAATACAAACAACCCCCCAACAGTAAAACCCACCACCCACACAACCAACCCCCCAAATAAAACCCTAACTAAAAAAAACCTAATCTCCCCATTGCCCTGAAAAGTGCATTTAGATGGGCATTGCCCTTAAAAGGCCATTTAGCTCTATTGCGGCCCAAAGCCCTAACCTAAAAATAAAACATACCCAATAAACCCTTAAAAAATCCTAACACTAACCCCGAAGATCCACTTACCGGGAGAAATCTTCATCCATGCAGCAAGATGTCCTCAACGAAGCCGGCAGAAGTGGTCCTCCAGACGGGCAGAAGTGGTCCTCCAGACGGGCAGAAGTCTTCATCCAGATGGCATCTTCTATCTTCATCCTTCTGACGCGGAGCGGCTCCATCTTCAAGACATCCGGCGCGGAGCATCCTCTTCAATCGAAGGCTTATTCTGGAATCAATGTCTCTTTAAGTGACGTCATCCAAGATGGCGTCCCTTAGATTCCAATTGGCTGATAGAATTCTATCAGCCAATCGGAATGAAGGTTGAAAAAATCCTATTGGCTGATGCAATCAGCCAATAGGATTGAGCTTGCATTCTATTGGCATCAGCCAATCTGATTTTTTCAACCTTAATTCCGATTGGCTGATAGAATTCTATCAGCCAATCGAAATCTAAGGAACGCCATCTGAATGACGTCACTAAAAGAAACATTCATTCCAGAAGAAGCCGTCAATTGAAGAGGATGCTCTGCGCCAGATATCTTGAAGCTGGAGCTGCTCCGCGTCGGAAGGATGAAGATAGAAGATGCCGTCTGGATGAAGACTTCTGCCCGTCTGGAGGACCACTTCTGCCCGTCTGGAGGACCTCTTCTGCTGGCTTCGTTGAGGACATCTTGCCGCTTGGATGAAGACTTCTCCCGGTAAGTGGTAAGTAGGGTTAGTGTTAGGATTTTTTAAGGGTGTATTGGGTGTGTTTTATTTTTAGGTTAGGGCTTTGGGCCAGAATAGAGCTAAATGCCCATCCAAATGCCCTTTTCAGGGCAATGGGGAGCTTAGGTTTTTTTAGTTAGGGTTTTATTTGGGGGGTTGGTTGTGTGGGTGGTGGGTTTTACTGTTGGGGGGGTTGTTTGTATTTTTTTTTACAGGTAAAAGAGCTGATTTCTTTGGGGCAATGCACCGCAAAAGGCCCTTTTAAGGGCTATTGGTAGTTTAGTTTAGGCTAGGGTTTTTTATTTTGGGCGGACTTTTTATTTTGATAGGGCTATTAGATTAGGTGTAAGTAGTTTAAAGATCTTGTAATTTGTTTATTATTTTCTGTATTTTAGTGTTTGTTTGTTTTTTGTAATTTAGCTAATTGTTTTGAATTTAGTTAATTTTATTTTATTTAGGGAATTTATTTAATTGTAGGGTTAGGCTAGATGTTAGTGTAAGACAGGTTAGGTTTTATTTTACAGGTCAATTTGTATTTATTTTAGCTAGGTAGTTATTAAATAGTTTATAACTATTTAGTAACTAGTCTACCTAGTTAAAATAAATACAAACTTGCCTGTGAAATAAAAATAAACCCTAAGATAGATACAATGTAACTATTAGTTATATTGTAGCTGCCTTAGGGTTTATTTTACAGGTAAGTATTTAGTTTTAAATAGGAATAATTTAGTTATTAATAGTAGGTTTTATTTAGATTTATTTTAATTATATTTAAGTTAGGGGGGTTAGGGTTAGATTTAGGTTTAGGTTTAATTTAATATAGTGGTGGTGACGTTATGGAAGGCAGATTAGGGGTAAATAATATTTAACTAGTCTTTGCGTTGGGGGCGGCAGATTAGGGGTTAATAAGTGTAGGTAGGCTGCGGCGACATTGGGGGTGGGAGATTAGGGGTTAATAAATATAATGTAGGTGTCGGAGATGTTGGGGCAGCAGATTAGGGGTTAATAAGTATAATGTAGGTGACGGCGGTGTCCGGAATGGCAGAATCAGGGTTAATAAGTATAATGTAGGTGTCTGCGATGTTGGGGGTGGCAGATTAGGGGTTAATACGTGCAAGATTAGGGGTGTTTAGACTCGGGGTTCATGTTAGAGTGTTAGGTGTAAACATAAAATGTGTTTCCCCATAGGAATCAATGGGGCTGCGTTACTGAGCTTTACACTACTTTTTTGCAGGTGTTAGACTTTTTCTTAGCCGGCTCTCCCCATTGAGGTCTATGGGGAAATCGTGCACAAGCACGTACAACCAGCTCACCGCTGACTTAAGCAGCGCTGGTATTGGAGTGCGGTATGGAGCACAATTTTGCTCTACGCTCACTTCTTGCCTTTTAACGCCGGGTTTGAAAAACCCTGTAATACCAGCGCTGTAGCTAAGTGAGCGGTGACAATAACATGCAAGTTAGTACCGTACCCCTCATAACGCAAAACTTGTAATCTAACCAATATATTATTATCTGTATGTTTTCAGCAATGTTGTATGGGAAGTTAAGAACAACAGTGATAATAGTGGCAGCTATTATTTTTTTTTAAACTTTTATTGTAATACATTGAAGGTTTGCAATGAATAACAAAAAAATAACAAACAGCATTGTCAGTTGCAATAATGAGGTTCTGCATACAGTATACGTGTCAATGTTAACAAAAATCATAAGTACCATAGCAACAATTGAGGTGAAACCCATAGTCATATGGTTTGCGACATTCTATATGGATCAAGTCTTTTATCAGCATACCTTGATTATAGGTTTGTCTCATATATAATTGAGGGGTGATGGATTATAGCGCTATAAAGGATTATTATAATATTACGAGTGGGGGTTATGTGTTTTTGTCGCGTTTATCTGTTTAAAGGGACAGTCTAGGCCAAAATAAACTTTCATGATTCAGATAGGGCATGTAATTTTAAACAATTTTCCAATTTACTTTTATCACCAAGTTTGCTTTGTTCTCTTGGTATTCTTAGTTGAAAGCTTAACCTAGGAAGTTCATATGCTAATTTCTAAGACCTTGAAGGCCACCTCTTTTCAGAATGCATTTTAACAGTTTTTCACCACTAGAGGGTGTTAGTTCATGTGTTTCATATAGATAACACGGTGCTCGTGCATGTGAAGTTATCTGGGAGCAGGCACTGATTGACTAAACTGCAAGTCTGTCAAAAGAACTGAAATAAAGGGGCAGTTTGCAGAGGCTTAGATACAAGATAATCACAGAGGTTAAAAGTATATTAATATAACTGAGTTGGTTATGCAAAACTAGGGAATGGGTAATAAAGGGATTATCTATCTCTTAAAACAATAAAAATTCTGGTGTAGACTGTCCCTTTAAGTATTCTTCCCATAAGAAGCATATAGCGTGGTATTCCTCGGTGTGTTTAGTCTGTGTGTATTGTTTTTTTTTCTAATTGGAGTGAGTTTTTCCTCCAAACGGTGTGAATCCAGCTTGATTCATGTGTAAGATAGAGGGTAAGATGGAATTTATACGGAAAGCCAATATTTTAGAGAACAGTTTAATGCCAACATTTAATAGGGAGATGGGACGAAAGTTGGCTGGGGTAGTAGGCGGTTTGCCTGGCTTTGGGAGCACCATAACCTGTGATTCTAGCATTGATGGAGGAAATGGCTTATCATCATTTGCTTTATTAAATATTTGCGTGAGGTGCAGAGCTAGTATGGGAAAGAATGTACGGTAGTATTTGGGCGTTAATCTGTCGGGACCTGGGCTCTTACTGTTTTTTTAAGTTTTAATAGCTAGTACAGTCTCTTGAAGGGATATCAATGTGTTTAGGGAGTCTAGCCGTTTTGTAGATAGAGTGGGCAATTGGCATTCATCAATGTTTTATTAATTTATTTAAGTGTTCTGGTGAGGGTGGGTCAGGTCTCAAGTTTTATAGCATTGTGTAATAGCGCTGCGGAATCTGTTGGCGCTCTACAAATAACCGATAATAATAATAGTATTCATGGAATGATTGGAGTATGTCTTTTGTGGTGTGCAGAGGTTTTTTTATGTTGTGGGCATAGTTTGTATACGTAAGATTTAAATCTTTTTTTCTTTAATGCGCGGGCCAGCAGTTTCCCAGCCCTATTGTTTTTCGAAATAGAACATGCTAGGCAGCTATTATTATTCATATTTAATTTAAGATAAATAGTTTGAAATGCTACAACAAAAGCCTAATTTAATCATTCATCCTTTGGTTTGGAGTGTGTTACGCTATTTTTTTCCCCCTCAGTTCTGGCAACCCTGACTTAGCAAAACCTTTCTAGTTTCACGTGTGACATTTTATGTATTGGACACTTCACGCAACTAATTATACATGCTAATGGCATGAACGCTAAATAACAATGGCCCAGATTACAAGTGTAGCACAAATAAATGCTCCCGCTTGAGCTCAAGCGATAGCGTTTACTTTCAACACATAAAACAAGTAGTAAGCCCTATGTATGCAAACCCTCACGATAAACCCCTTGTCAATCAGGAGCAAATGTTTGTTCCCAAAGATAGGTGAAGGGAGGCTCAATTAATTTCCAACATAATGTCACCTTTAGAATGAGCCCCTTCAGCAATCCCATGAGTATATTTGACACAAGCCCAGTGAGTTTATCCCTGAAATGCAAAACTAATTTTAATGACAACATAGACAGTTTAAAATAAATGTAAATTATTTGTATGCAGATCTTTTGCAAAGCAGTGAATATTTTTTAATCTATATATATATAAAAAATGAATAATGTTTTGTTAAACCTAACAGCTTTTATTGACTGTCGATTTCCAAGCAGAATTGTATGGCTTTAAATATGAAGAAAGTTGGGACCCTGAGCTATAAAAATGTGTTAATACACATAATACACTGTGTAAATGTATTAATACTCTACAGTTCAGTAAGTGCTGTAACACATTTAACATTTGTTAATGAATGAATGTGTCCATCAATTTATTTTTAACAAATGTTGTACTATTAGTGCTTTAAGTCATATTCATAATGATCTGTTCAATACAACTTTATAAATCAGGGGCTAGATTACAAGTGGAGCGCAAAAATATTAATGATGTTTTGCCTAAACAGTGCTCGAACAATAAACAGCGCTTCTTTATTTGTGCTTATATTACAAGTGCAAAGTTGTTTTTTATTGCTCAAGTGATAGTCTAGGGCGGGCTAACCTATGTATGTATGTTTGTTAGTGTGCTAAATCCCTACCATAATAGACTTTTATTGGAGAATGTGGGAACAAATACAAAGTATACAGAAATTGTAAGATGGTAGAAAACAATAATCTGATACAGAAATGAACTAAGAACTGATACTCTCCTTAATTTAAAACTGCTGCCTTCTTTCAGTCTCTCCCCAGGGGCTGTAATAGATACAACATTTCAAAGATAGATGGCGCTGGTCTTGGTAGTGTGCTATGGATATGTAGATATCTTCTAATTTTCTAGTGGCAAAAGGAAACAGACTTGTTGTGTATATAAACACCAATTAATAAGGGTGCAATATACTCACTCCATAAGATGTATGATGTCTGCTCATCTATAGATGACCTCACAGTTAGCTTGAAACCAAGGATGGACTCCAATAATATCAATCCACTTGTGAATTATTCTTTGCATGAGGTGCCAAAATAATTAACACACCCTCTACTATCATTTGAGCTCCACTAATAGTCTAGCCCTAATTAGGAACTTTTTAATTGAAAAGGGCCTTCTCCACATGAATTAAAGGGATATGAAACCCCCAAAAAATGATTTTGTGATTCAGACAGAGAATACAGTTTTATAAAAGATCCAATTTACTTCTGTTATCAAAGTTGCTTAATTCCAACGATCTTCCTTTTTGAAAAGACGCCTAGGTAGGTTTGTGAAGCACTACAAGGCAGGAAATAGTGCTGCCCTCTAGTTATTTTGAATATTATTAACATTCTTGCAAAACTGCTGCCATATAGTGCAGCAGACACGTGCACACTCCTCAGAATTTTTTTCAACTAAAGATAACAAGAGAACGAAGATAAAAAAAGTTGATAATAGAAATAAATTAGATAGTTGTTTGAAATTGCATACTCTATTTGAATCATGAAATAAATATTTTGGGGTTCATGTCCCTTTAATTCTGAACAATCTTCTATATGTGCATTTGAGAAATATCTCCTAAAAAAATATCCAGGCAATATTTGCTGCCAGCTCCGATTAGCTTAGAGTAACAGTATATTTCAAAGCATGTACTTGTAGAAACTTGAGATCCTGTCACTGTGCTACTGTATTCAATCATTTTAGAAAAAGGCATTTGAAGTTCATAGGGAAATTGATATGCGCTAAATTTAATGGTATAACTGTCATACTATATAAAAATATATTATTCCATTCTGCCAAACTAATAGGACTCTGAGCTGGCGGACTAAAATCACCCTGGACAAGTCCGACCGGGGTGATTGACAGCCTCTGTTGGTGCGCGATTGGTGCTAGCGGGGGGCAGCATTGCACTAGCAGCTGCTTATGCAATGATAAATGCAGGTAATGTATTACTGGAGTGATCCTTGTTTGCCTGGGTGCTTGTTAAATGTCGGCCTAAGAGTTGTAACAAATGATGTAGCATAAATATAAATAACATTGCTGCAGGTCTGGATAAATGTTTGTGGAGACCATAGGCATGTGTTACTTGGATGTTATCTGACTTTGCAACCCATTTGTGATGTCAGCACGTTTGTGCTCTCGCTATTTTAAGCTCATTAAGAGACAGTAAGCAATACAATGTTTAATTAAGTGTAGTAAAAAAAGTTGTAATATACTTTTAGTACAATATTTTACCTCCTATCCTGTAACGTCTAAAATAGTAAGAGTTTTATAGTTTTTATGCATATTGCCTGGGAGTGCAGTACCATCTTTGAGTTTGTATGGATCTTTTGGTGAGATCTAACCTCTACTAGCATTTACTAGACATGTGCAGCCGCGAAAAATTTGGTTCGGATCGATTCGGACCGATTCGAATTTCGGTTTGGATCGATTCGAATTTGGAAGAAATTGAATGAATTAGTTTCGGATTCATTCAGATTCTTTCGGATTCGTGGAAAATTCGGTTCGGTTCGAATCGATTCAGAATTTCGGTCAGTGTTAAGTTGGATGTGCTGTGTATTACACTAGTATACTGTACAATACTAGTGTAATACACGGCCATCCGAATCCATCTGAATCTACCAAATAAATTTGAATCGATCCGGATTTATTCGGTAGATTCGGCACTACCGCAATTCAGAATTCGAATTGATCCGAATCTCCGAATTTGACAAAACTTGTCCGAATTTCGATTCGGACCGAACCGAATCGCGTAGTGTCCCAGTAACCCCCTTTGAAAAAAATGGTGCATGTGCATTCTACCGACTCAACGGAAAATAGGGCTGGTCTTTATATTTTTCCAGGGCTGCTTTTTATTCCCAGTCCAGCCCTGCACATGTCTAGCATTTACCCACTGCTAAATTGAGGCTGTAATATCAGCAGTTTGCTCCAATGTTCAGTGATACACGAACGCCTGGGATCTGAGAGATGACTCATTAAAAGAAAATCTGTGCTAAATCTTCATTCTGCCAGCTCAATCCAAGTGTTTCTTTATGTGTGAATTTAAGTTTGCTACGTCATGTGAGGCTCTGGTTGTAACGGCTATTTGATTGCATATTGGTCAAGACTTAAAAGTAGCTGCAGATAGGGATGTAAAGGTAGCTTGTTTGACAGCAGAAGTTGTGAGTGATAATGCCATCACAGATCAACCAAATTCGGTAAATGAACATTGTATTGTAATAACAACCTGTGAGATCATATTTTATTGTGCCTGAAGTGAGAGGTAGACAGGCCTTTAGGAATATACATCTATGCAAACTTAATAAATGGACAGCCTCAAAAAGTTTATATGAAAGCATGAAAACATTTTGAAGGAGTTTTGCATAGGAGCAAAGATCAGTGTGGTAGCAGTTGACTTAAAGGGGCAGTAAACACCAGAATTTTTGTTGTTTAAAAAGAAAGATAATCCCTTTATTACCCATTCCCCAGTTTTGCATAACCAACACTGTTATAGAAATACACTTTTTAACTCTGTGATTACCTTGTATCTAAGCCTCTGCAAACTGCCCCCTTGTTTCAGTTGTTTTGACAGACTTGCATTTTAGCCAATCAGTGCTCACTCCAGGGTAACTTCACGTGCATGAGCTCAATGTTATCTATATGAAACACATGAACTAATGCCCTCTAGTGGTCAAAATGCATTCAGATTAGAGGCAGTCTTCAAGGTCTAAGAAATTAGCATATGAACCACCTAGGTTTAGCTTAAAACTAAGAATACCAAGAGAACAAAGCAAAATTGGTGATAAAAGTAAATTGGAAAGTTTTTAAAATTACATTCCCTATTTAAATCATGAAAGGTTTTTTTGGACTTGAAGAGGAAGTTATGGTATCCACTAGTTCCTATTTTTATTTAGTTTGAAGAATAATGGTGCTGCAGGAAATGTTGATCTAAAGTCCAGGTTTTCAATCTCAGAGAAGTTGTTGATCACTGATCTCAAATTAATGTGGGACATTGTTACTTTTAAACATCATGTGGACTCTGGTCGGGTACCTAGGGGTTTTAGGATTAAAATGTTCCTATCATATGAGATAGAAGACCAGGATATTATTAAAGAGTGGAATGAGGAGTTATCAGTATGTTCAACAACTCTTCTGAAAATTTTGATGTCACATTGAGCGGAGTAGCCATGTTAGTCCAGAGATTTAGATAACAAAATAACAAGAGTATTGCATTGAGCAATGATAATTTTTTATTGGACTAACTATACATTTATAAGTTTAAAAGCTTTCTGAAGAATTCCTTCCTTTCTCAAGTCTGAAGCGATACTGACCAATTCAATGGAATTTAAAGATTATAGCTTAAAACACAGAATGGCAAAAAATAACAAAGTGTTAAAGAGGTCTGAGTGCAGGGAGAGGAGTGGGGGTCGTAAAAATCATGAGGGGGGTTTAGGTGACAGAGGCAGTCAGTGTCCAGTGTATGAGAACAGACAGGGGAAATATATAGCTTACATAGAGCATATACTGACATAGTTATATATCAACATGGAATCAATATGTATAAAGATGTGAAATTATGTATACGGGGCAATATAAGAAAGTCAAAAAAAGGAGAAAGGAAAGAAAGAAAAAAAAGGGGAATAATAATAATGACAAAATTGTGGACATAGGCCTGCGTACTTATGCATAGAGAGTGTGGAATATACAATGTAATTGACTACAGTTATGAAAGTACATTACAAAACATTTTGATAATGTGTTAAGAACACAGAGTCTGTATTTAGTCCAGAATTTAGCAAGTTGAAGTGCATTATTATTTTCATTTCAAAGGTTTTTCTTTCCATTGTGTTTTTGAAGTTGCCTCTGAGAATCTTGATTTTGAGGTTTTGGATGGAGTGGTCAGGTTGGGTGAAATAGTGACCAACAGGGGTGCAGTATTTTGTTTCACAGTGATTTTTGATTGAGTGTCTGTGTAAGTTCCTCTGAAGGTGCAGTTTTGGCTTGTTTCTCTAATATATCATCCCACTTCACATGCAGTGCAATGTATCATGTATACCACATTTGCAGATATGCATGAATATGCCCCTTTAATGTTATAGGATTTACGCTTGCTGTGCTGCTTTCACAAATGTGTTGACAGAGTTTGCAGAGAGTTTTGTTGCAGCGCTTGGTTCCATTCTGAGTGTTCTTTTAGTCAAGGGGTAGCTAACTGTGGACCAGTTTCTGTTTTAGGTTAGGTGGTTGTCTGAGTGCCAAGATAGGGGGTTTTGGAAAGTCTTTTTTTGAGTGTTGAATTCTCTAAGAGTAGTGGCTGTAAGTCTTATGATTTTTCATATCCCTTTCACAGCAGGGTTATCTTTGACAACTAGTGGGATACGCAATATATTTTTCTTCCTGTATTGAGGGCAGATTTAATTTGTTTGTTTATAACCCTTGTTTTGCAACATTTTTCTCTGAATGATTGGGACAGTGTAATGAGGTATTTGTCATGGTCCTTGGAGTCTGAGCAAATTTTTTGATATCTGGTAGTCTGACTGTAGATTATTGATTTTTTTAATGTGATTAGGGTGGGAGCTGGAGCTGTGGAGGTAGCTGCATCTATCTGTTGGTTTCCTGTCTACAGATGAGTGTAATTTGCCATTTGTGAAGGATATTGTTGTATCCAGGAAGCTGACACAGTCTCTAGAAAAGTTTTAAGATTGATTGATGCAGGAAATAGATTAAATGATATATGAAAATGTTCTAGTTTTTTTTCTTCTTCTGTCCATATGATGAAAATATCATCTATGTAGCGAAAGTATTTAAAGGGTTTGTGATGGCGAGTGGCTAGGAATCTCTGTTCTAAGTCATCAATAAAGAGGTTTGCATACTGTGGTACCATTTTGGTGCCCATGGCTGTTCCCATGGTTTGTAAATTGATGGAGTTATTGAAGATGAAATAAATGTGGGTAAGTATAAATTTTGTAAGTTTATGGACTGTAGAAGCACAATATGTCTGGTTAGAGCTGTCTGAGGAAAGAAAGTTTAAGCAGGCATCAATACCATCTTTATGTGGAATATTGCTGTACAGGGATTCTACATCCATTGTCACGAGTATAGTATCCTCTGGCAATTCTGTTATCTGACTGATTTTTTTTATAAAGCTAGTGGTGTTAATAACTAAGGGCTTAAGACTATTCTCCACTAGGCCCGATATTTGCCCAGTCAGAGTGTCCATGCCTGTTATTATTGGTCTCCCTGGGTTCCCTGGTATGTGGATTTTTGGGAGCAGGTAGAATGTCCCTATGCTAGGGTTAGAGGGCACCAGTTTGTCCAGTTTATGTTGCATGTGTTTAGGGAATGTTTTTATTAGTTCTCTAAGTTGTATAGTGTATTCCTGTGTAGGGTCCTTTTCCAGTTTTTTGTAATACATTTGATTTGATAATTGTCTATTTCCCTCTGTGATGTAGTCCTGTATATTCATGATCACCACGACTCCTCCCTTGTCCGCAGGCTTAATGGTAATATTTTCATTATTTCTTACTTTTTTTATAGCGTTTTTTTCTAAAATGTGAAATGTTATACATCATTATTTTCTGCTGTGTGTTAAGCAGGGATCCTGTTCTCAACTGGAAGCTTTAAATATAGCTGTCCAATTGTGTGTTGCATCCTGGTGCAGGTGTGAAGATTGTGTTCTTTTTGCTTTCATTGTAGTCCTCCAAAGTGCTGGTATTTAATTTGTCATAAAAAATATATATTTTAGCCGCAATCTCCTGAATAATTTTTCTAAGTCTGAGTACAGTTGAATGTTGTCTAGATATGTACTTGGACAGAATGATAATTCTGATATCTCTGGTGTTGACAGGTGGTAGTTTGAAAGGTTCACAATCCCTGAGTTTTCTGTATGGTTTTCTTGGTTGGTGACAGTTTGTGTTTTGAATGAAGTGTTGTTATTGTCTATGGATGTTTGGTCATTTGTTGTTGGAGTTGGTGTTGATCTGTCACCGGGAGCTCTATTTTCTTGCATTTGGTGTTTGCTTCTGTTTTGTGACAGGCATGCAAGTTTCTTCTTTTTCTTCTTGATAACATTTTGTTGTGTTTTATGGAAGTGTTGCATTTCTTTTTTAATTTCTTCATTAAACCCATTATCTTCTTGAAGTTTTTGTAGTAGGAGCTGCTTATGGTCTTTTATTCTTTGCTTTTTGCTGTTTAGTTGATGAATTAGGTTGTTTCTCAGCTTCTCACTGGTACGTCTGCAAAGTTTTTCAGCATACTCAGAGTTATGAGTGGTTGCAAGTGGATTCTTAATTTTCAGTCCATTAGGAATGAGATTCATTTTTTTGCAGGATGATAAGAAGAAAATATCACTGTTGATCTAAGTTTCTTTTGTGATCGGTTTCATTGTTTGCTTCTTATTACGGTTATATTCAGCATCTTCCATAGTCACGTTGATTGGAGTAGCCGTGTTAGTCCAGAGATTTAGATAACAAAATAACAAGGAGTATTGCATTGATCAATGATATTTTTTTATTGGACTTACTATACATTTATAAGTTGACAAGCTTTCAGAAGAATTCTTTCCTTTCTCAAGTCTGAAGCAATACTGACCAATTCAATGGAATTTACAGATTATATCTTAAAACACAGGATGGCTAAAAAGAACAAAACATGTTATAGAGATCTGAGTGCAGGAAGAGGAGGGGTTGTCGTAAAAATCCTGAGGGGGGTTTAGGTTACAGAGGCAGACAGTGTCCAGTGTAGGAGAACAGACAGGGGAAATATATAGTTTACATAGAGCATATACTGACATTATATATCAACATGGAATCAATATGTATAAAGATGTGAAATGATTTATACAGGGGGATATATGATAGTCAAAAAAAGGAGAAAGGAAAATTTTGATCAAAGACAAAAAGTGGAGGGAAAAATTGAAATATTAGATCATTACTGAAAAGAAGGATCTCAAAGAAAGTTAAAGTAAGAAGAATTATTAATCTTTGAAAAAAAATGAAGGGTCATATTGCTAAAGCATATAATGTGATTTCTGAGAGGAAGGGGTCAAAATTTGAAAGCGATTTGATTGGATTATGAGAATTGTAAAGTAGACATAAGAGACAGCAAAGGGGTATTAAGGCCGGGATACTCAAAAATCCATTTTAAAGAATGGGAGAAAGAAGGGAGGTACAAAATAGAATAGTTTTTTCCTCCATGATGTGGACTCTTTAGACAATATGTTAAGTTTGTGTCCAGAGATGGAGCTGGTGGTTAAGCCCAAAAGAAAATAATTTGTGGAAGGCTCCTTTAGGAGGAAAACAAGGAGATCACAGAAGAAGAAAAAGCAACAGGTCACTGAAGAAATAGAATGTTTTGATGTAGTTAATCTTTCTGACTACATTCTTAATAATAAAGAATTAACCCTTCTTTCTAAAGGATTGGGTTTTGCTCCTGTGAATACTTTTTCAGTTTTTCAGTATGTTGTTAGAAGTTAGTTTGTTAGAAAACTTGCCCTTATATGGTATTTTGGACATTCAGACACTAGTGTGGAGTTATATGATTTTGGGGATTCAGCTTCTTCCATGATGGATTTTCCATAACATACTAGTAAATTGAATCTAGAAATTTTTTGTGTCTTAAAAAAAAATAGAAAGTTAGTCCTCACAATGTATGGCTAGTAAGAAACATTCTGGGTCAGATTGCAAGTGGAGAAGCATTTATCGCTCACACTCTAACTTAGCTAGAAGCTTTTTGCGTGCACCGGATGGCACTCTCATTACAAATTGAAAGTAAAAAGTTTTTGCTCGCTCGCTGACCCTATGGGGTATATTAACCAATGTCTGTCTGACATGATATGCTGTAGCATATCATGTCCGACAGACATCGCAGAATGCCGACAGCATATGTTGTCGGCATTTAACATTGCACAAGCAGTTCTAGTAAACTGCTTGTGCAATGCCACCCCCTGCAGATTCATGGCCAATTGGCCACTAGCAGGGGGTGTCAATCAACCTGATCGTATAGGATCGGGTGGATTGAACACCCGCAGCCTCAGAGGCAGCGGACAAGTTATGGAGCAGTGGTCTTTAGACTGCCGCTTCATAACTTCTGTTTCCGGTGAACCTGAAGGCTACCCCTATGTCTACCCCTAAATCTACCCCTATGTGTGCAAAAAGTCAAAGCTATAATATCACGAATGCATTATGTATTCCCCTATAGAAGTCAATGGAGCAAAAAAGTGCAAACCCGCTTGCTTATTCGCAAGTGCGCTAACCCGACATGAGAATATTAATATTTCACATTCCAAAATCTGAGTTTTGTTTGGTAAAATATATATCTATACCTATATATAATTAGTTGATTACATATAGGTATATATATATATATATATATATATATATATATATATATATATATATATATATATATATATATATATATATATATACTTAGAACATATTCCCCAATGAGAAGAACATTGGAATGTGAAATATTTACATTAGATATACAGTATAACACTTTATTAAATATGAATATTGCATAAATATGATTTCATCTACTTGACTGCAAAGGGCTCCAATGCTCACACACAAACATACATAAATACATATGTACATACATATAAACATATATATATATATATATATATATATATATATATATATATATATATATATATATATATATATATATAATATATACACATATACACATACATATTTAGACATGTATATGTATGTATCTCTATGTTAAAACCCCTTACCTGTATTTTTTTCTAAAACCTAAGATCTTATATCTTTAAAGCCCTTATAAATTTTTTGTGGATTTTTTTTTAAGAATGTTTATTAGATAGTGTTCTTAAGAGTGTAACTGTGCTGTTAAATGTATTTTTGATGCGTTTTGTGGAACATTTTGTTTCACAAAACAGTTAACCAGAGCTCTGAGGATGTGCTATCCTGACACACATTAACTTCAATTGCACTCAAGCAATCACTTTTACTTACAACTTGTAATACGAGCGCTACATCCGTTGCATGCATGCAACCAGCTACAATAAACCCCTTTTCACTCGTGTATAACTGTTAGCCTGCAACTCGTAATCTGGCCTCCTATGTCTAGGTTGATTCCCCAGAAGTAGAAATTCAGATTGTTATCCAATTCAGATGAGGGGTCATCATGTTTTTCATAAAAATGCAGAGAGCGATAATTTAAAATTGGGAAGGACTTTAGTCAGGAGTAGAAATAACTATCTTTCTATAGATGAAATAAGGGTTTGAAATTGTTGTCAAATAACAACCAGATAGTGATTAGAAATTTACGAGGATCGGTGGTGATTGTAAATCAGAAAGATTGCATGGTAGAAGCTGAGAGGCAATTAACTGATGAAAAGGTTTATAGGAGGTTATGCTCTGACCCAACTACGATTTTTAAACAAAAACTTATAGCCTTGATAGAGGAAGCCATAGCCTAGGTCACGATGGTTTTCACTAGAGATCAAGCAATCCATCTGATCCCTGATTTCCCAGTTATTCCCATTTTCCCTCACCTCCCTAAGATCCATAGGGACCAGATCAGGCCTCCGGGACGTCCTTCCTTGTCTGGTATAAACTCATTGTTGGAGCCTTTATCAGAATGGATAGATTCCCTCTTGCAGTCTTTGGTAAGGGGTTTATATAGTTATTCTTGCCATTTTTTGGTTATACTTAAAACATTTTGAGGGCAGTTAGAGTATGAATGGGCATCCATTGATATAGTATCCCTGTACTCAACTATTCCTGATGAATTGGGAATTAAGGCAGTTAAATTCTTACCAACTTTGATGATAAAGTAAAGGTGTTTTATGTGAATCTTGGGAGTTCCTTTTCAGCCATCACTATTTTACATTTAACAATGTTTTCTATCTAAGTTTACTTCCTCGTTTACTAACTTATTTATGGGTCGGTTGGAACTTCAGGCTATATATTGTTCAGAAAATCCATTCTCTAATACAATTATACTGTATATGAGATATACTGATGATTTGATCTTTATTCTTAGAGGGTCTCAAGATTATCCATTGCTGCAGTATTACAATGAAAACTATTGTGGCTTAAAATTTCTGGGAGAGGCTCATCCTTAGAAGATCAATATTTTTAGATCTAACATTGGCTAGGTAATGTGGATAAAAATAAGATTTTGACCAGATTTGTTTGCAAACAGACTGCAGTAAACACTATTTTGCATTAAAGGGACAGTCAATACCAGAATTGTTGTTGTTTAAAAAGATAGATAATCCCTTTATTACCCATTCCCCAGTTTTCCATAACCAACACAGTTATATAAATACACTTTTTACCTCTGTGATTACATTGTATCTAAGCCTCTGCAGACTGCCCCCTTATTTCAGTTCTTTTGACAGACTTGCATTTTCGCCAATCAGTGCTTACTCCTATGTAACTTCACGTGCGTGAGCTCAAGGTTATCTATATGACACATGAACTAACGCCCTCTAGTGGTAAAAAAACTGTCAAAATTCATTCACATAAGAGGTGGCCTTAAAGGTCTAAGAAATTAGCATATGAGCCTACCTAGGTTTACCTTTCAACTAAGAATACCAAGAGAACAAAGCAACATTTGTGATAAAAGTAAATAGGAAAGTTGTTTAAAATTGCATGCCTTGATAAAAAAAGTAGCTTTGAGGGTTTCCGGAGGAGGAGCACAGGTGTGAGGTCAGGTGAGACACCTGTGCTGACTTACCTACCTGCAAGCTTGCTGGCGGGAACTCTGCGCCCCAACCCTTTGACCTGGGCGGCTTGCATAGCTCACAATATATCGCTACTGGAACCCGAATTAGTGCCACCTCAAAGCACTAAAGCTGCAGACGGCAGCATTACCACAAAGACACAACTCGGAACAAAACAATAATACGGACACTTGTATAATACTACTTAGTATGGCTGAAATCTGAACGCAAAGGGAAGAGGAACAGACTCCCTCCCTCCTGCCGTTAATTGTACACATATAAGCTATCAACTGGCTCCTATACTTCCTTCTGTTATAAGCACTACGTGGAAGCATATATCGCTCCTGTACGCAGAAGAGCTGGAGGCCGATTAAAAGGAGGGGAGGGAAAGGCTTTTTACCTGGGTCTCCTATGAACTGTGATCATCCTACGATTTGAGCTCTGCCGAATAGCCCTGAGGCTGAGGTGCCTCCCGATCATGTGCTGACCAGCCGGGCAACACCTGTTATTAGAGGAGTCGCAGAGGAAAGAGTTTCTTACCTGGGTCCCCTATGACTTGTGATCATCTTATGGTCTGAGCTTCGTCAAACAGCCCTGAGGCTGAGGTGCTTGTTGATCAGATACCGCCCAGCTGGGCAACACCTATCATCAGAGGAGCCGCAGAATTTTTTGGCGAAGAGAGAGAGTGACAGAATTGCGAGCACCATCTTCCACTGATCCGGTTGTTCCCCTCCCACCGGTGCTGCGAGAGGGGCACGGATCAACTTTGTCTGCTACGCTACCTGTCCAACCAGGAGGGCGGCTCTCCTTACCTCATTACCCACCGGGTCTGCTTGTCTGGCTGGAGACATTCCGGGACTTTCGAGTCTATCTGTCAGAGTTGTGCTCCCCCTCCCATCGGAGCTGTGTGAGGGGAGGCTAATTTCCACAGATGGGATTGTCGACAAAGGGTAAAGTAAAATCTACTCATTTGATATGTGACTGAACTGTGAGCATTCTCTGGTCTGCCTTTAAGGTAACAGTGTAATCTAATCTGGGCTGTATAGCGTAGAGCTGAACTTCTGGCATAACTTTGTTACAGTTTAATTAGTGTTGCAGTCTTCATTAGAGAGTATACTTGGACTGATGCTGGCGGCGGTTAAATTGAAAAACGGACATTAAGTCTGGACTAAAAGAAAAAAATGGGAAAGTGAGGGTGTAATGCACACCAGTGTGTATTACTACCCATAGGGGGCGCCTCCTAAGGTGTATCAAACAAACAAATGCTAAAGCAATATCGAAAACCTAAATAGTTACTAGTAGAATATACAAATATGCTTATACATAAATAATAAGATGTACCAACATAAAGTCCAAGTGGGTAATATTGATACAGTCCCAATAGAAAAATGGATCCAAGACAAGGTAGGCAGCTCTCAGTCTTAGGATGGTCTTCCTGGTAGATGGGTAACTGAAACAAGATAAAACACAGAGGCGCCAAACATGGCCTAGTACAGCCAGATAACAGATACTAAAATCCACAAGATAGCGATTGAATACTCACAAAGGAGGTGCACCCATTGGTGCTTATGAAGCAGACTGGAGCCTCTCAGTGGTCCAGCTCACTGGTATACTTCATGAGTCAGATTGTGGTCCTTGATGGTAGTGATTAACAGGTTCCTGAATGAACACAAAAAATGCAAACCATAGCCCAGTAACGTTTAGACAAGCGAGTGGTAGATTGAGCAATCTTACTTACAAGATTCAAAGCACCAGCAGGTGCATAAACTGCAGACTGGAACCAAACAGTCGCCCAGTAGACTGATCCCTCCAGATGAAAACAAGATACCTCTCAGGTGCCAGAGAGTTAGCAGCATACAAATGATAAAAAAGGGTGTCCAAAAAGCAAGTGTATTTCTGTAAAAATCTTTATTAAAAAGCGACGCGTTTCTCAGCTAAAACAAGCTGTTTCCTCAGGCTAAAACATTATTAAAAAACATTCAGATAACACTTGCTTTATACAAACCTAAACCTATTGATTAACCAATCGGATTGTTCAAACCTTAATGGTCATTAAGTGTTAGCACCTGTCTGCTGCAGGGTTGGTATGGCAACCTGGAGCTCTGACATAATTCAGTGCAAATACCAAAACCTCAGCAGACCATACTAAAAACTAAAGACATCATCTGAGTACATATAATTGTGATACGATCATCATTGTGGATTGGTGATGATAAATATAAATATAACATTGTTAAAAACAAGGCTCTCATTTCCTATGGCATTCTATATTTTTTAAAAAGTATGCTTGAACCAACTGATGATATAATGATATGTTTCCCAAACATCGTGCTTTATACATTTATATACAGCCTACAATGTCAGCCTTACCATATTCTGATAAAATGTAAACACAATGAACAACTTAGTCATACGGTCAGAGCAGGAGATAACAATAGATATCAAATTATTTATACAGACCCAAATCTTCCTGATGTCGACTGCACAATAGCTAAGTTTGTTTGCTGAGACCTATATATATTACCCCCACTAAGTATGAGGCTATTTTATGTGCGATCCTCATAGATCAGTCTGTTTTGTCACTGTTTCAGTGAATGTTCGTTATTTTTCCTGGTTTTACTGCTGTGAACAGTATTGACTCGACATATGGGTGTCAACTAATTGTATAGAATAGAATCTAGCACCAATCACAACATTAGTATGTGCAGATGGGTGTGGACTAAAACCGGAACATGAGAACTTAAACCAATAGTTGTGAAGATGTTTGTGGATGGGGTGGGCTAGCCTCACAGCGTCAGCACAACATGTGCTGAGCGCACAGCCTCAATCTTGCGTGTGATGAGGTCAGCCCACACTCCCACCGTAACCGTCAGCTCCAATCACCTTAGAATATCCTAACTACTTTACAGGGGCCACTATATCCAATGTGCGCCTGAGACGCCTGTACTCTCAAACAGAGCGCTAGCTGCAGCTCTATAACACAAACTAATAACTGTGATAAGCATCTTGTAAGTGCTCAATTCAGAGCGATATATAAAATGTGATTGTGTGAAAAAATTGATACTTGGTGATCATATATTGATGATTCAATATCATATTGTGTGAATCATGATGCAATAAAAGTTTAGAGTGAATAATGTGAGATAATGTGAAATACGGTGTGATAATGTGGTGATGGAAATAAAGTGATGTGCAGTTGTGCTGTGGCGATCTACCAACGTGGTGGTAGAGGGTGATATGTGAGGTGAGTATAGGTGTTAAACTAAATGACATGTGTAGTTAGACCTGATGCATGTTGTAAATACATGTGTTAGTGATGACATATGATGTGCTGTAAGTGGTGTGTGAATGGTAATGATTGCTACTTAGGAAGAATATTAAGTGCTGTGCTCAAGTATAAAAAAATGGCCCAATATGACACGGCGATTTTGGTAGTGATAATCTTTATGTGATATGCAATTGACTTGATATATATAATATAATATGGTATAGGAGATGTAGTTAGAAATGGAAGAACTCTCTCTAACCAAAAAAGTGAAAGTAAAAATATATAAGTAGAAAGACTCTCTCTCACCAGAGCAGAGCCCTGCCTACCGGACTAGGGTTATGGGGTTCAGATACAAAAATTGTATTACTTAACCCATGGCCTTATTGGTCCAAATGTATATTCAAACAATATTTGTGATAATAGGTAGTGTTATTTAAGCTAACTAGTGATAGATTGGAACACTAGTCATCTCACTAGTGTGAGGATACAGTCTTCTAGTTGCGGGAGATTGGCACAGTAAGTCTGCTTTCCCAAACCATGCGTCAGCACTGTCTTGAAAGTTAAATATAAAGAATTACACAACCCAGGAAAATAGTGCCTGGATTAACTATCCATTATTGGAGCATAGTTAATATGGGACCTTATATGGTCCATAGTAGTGTCAATCACCCTAAAGAAAAAGCTGGAAGGAATAAAAAACTGATAGGAATACATCTGGAGGGATCAGTCTACTGGGCGACTGTTTGGTTCCAGTCTGCAGTTTATGCACCTGCTGGTGCTTTGAATCTTGTAAGTAAGATTGCTCAATCTACCACTCGCTTGTCTAAACGTTACTGGGCTATGGTTTGCATTTTTTGTGTTCATTCAGGAACCTGTTAATCACTACCATCAAGGACCACAATCTGACTCATGAAGTATACCAGTGAGCTGGACCACTGAGAGGCTCCAGTCTGCTTCATAAGCACCAATGGGTGCACCTCCTTTGTGAGTATTCAATCGCTATCTTGTGGATTTTAGTATCTGTTATCTGGCTGTACTAGGCCATGTTTGGCGCCTCTGTGTTTTATCTTGTTTCTAAAAGAAAAAAATCTGGGCAATAAAAGGAGGAGAAAGTAACAAGAATTGTGTTATTTGAACTTTTGAAAACAAGCCCTCCTACTCTTATTATAACATTATGACATAGTGGCATGTATATTTGTTCTTTTAAAAATCTGGTCTATAAGGTTAAAAATATAAAACAACAACCCAGAGTTCTTGGATCCCCTGATAAACTGGTATTTGGTTACCTTTGTAGTAGCAACTTAATTAATTTCTGTGCTGTTTTTTATGATTGATTCTACTTCTTTGAAACCTGTATGTAACCAATAGGGATTATTACTAACATTATATTTACTCTGTCTAATCACATCCTGAATTAACGTACAGTTTGGGGGGAAACATTATACCTTGTTGTCTTTGCAAATAAATATTTCCCCTTGTTTAAAAGGGGAGAGAAGCAGGCGAGGACGGGAGAGGGAAGGGAAAGAGAAAATATCTTAGATAAATTTAAAGATACAAAATACCAAACATAGAGGGATACAAATAAGTCATCTTGAGACGTGAATATATAGTGTATAGTTTATTTAGAAGTACACATTATACAAGAAATATTAAGCACTAGTACCCAAAATTCTTTGTATTAATCTATGAGTGAAAATCTAAATACAGAAATTACCTGAATTAGTCACATAAAGAATAGTAATAAGGGCAGAACAATCTAAAAGGAATTTGTTATAAAGGCAGATAAGTAACCCTCTAAAATAACTCAGAACTCACATAGCAGTTAGAGTTTATTGTTAATCAATAATTCCGTACTTGAGAATGCCACTGATCTAATATAATCTGATATGCACAATCCAGAAAAATTCAGTACTATCCCACCCTGTCTAAACTAAGTATAATAAGGTGACTTTTACAATATTGATACTTAGAAATTTAAAGTTAAACTTATCTTCCCCGACAAAAATTAGTTTTTTTTAAGGTGTGAATAACAACTATATAACCTTATCATAAAGGTTCTCCCGCAGGCTTCTTACTAGATAAATTAAAGCTGAACTAGGGTTCTCCTTCCTCTGACTATCCCCACAATAATCACCGTTTCCAATTGATTATAGTATTTTCACGACACTTGCACTGCCTCACTTTTCACTTCCCTCCACCACTTTCCTTATAGAGCTTAACTCCCATATATCACACCTTTTTAAAATACAGAATTCCTCCTTTTTTCCTGCCTTCCTCACTATATCAACTCACCTTTTCACCGGTCACAATTCATATAATTATAATCATATGGATAAATTTTTACATCTTCACCTCAAAACACCACCTCCCCCCATGGCGGCTAGACAGAGAGATAGGCGAAATAAAAGCACTCTTGATCCTCCAGCCGAAACACAGTCACCTAACACCAACATTCAAATATTAGCAGAAAACATGGACATCCAAGCATTAGTTTCTAAAATATCGGAAGCCCTCACACCTAAATTGGAAATCTTGAAAAACGAGATCAGAGTAGATATTGCGCAACTTGCAGTAGAAGTTAAACAATTTGCTGCTAGGCTCACAGAAGTAGAACAAAGGGTTTCAGATCTTGAAGACGCTACAATAGAGAATAACATCAGATCTGAAACATCCTCCAACATTATATCTAAATTACAAAATAAAATCGAGGATCTAGAGAACCGCACACGTAGAAATAACTTAAGAATAATTGGAGTTCCAGAAGATAAACAATATGACGACATATTTAAATTACTCACACTAACAATTCCCCAGCTCTTAAAGATCAGTGAAGAATTCCCTAAAACTTTCATAGAAAGAGTGCATAGAATAGGTACCATCTCTTCTAATAAAAATAATACAAAACCTAGGCCAATTATTGTTAAATTTCTTAATTATCAAGACAAGGTTACATTTATGCAATCATTTTGTAAGCATCAACCTATATTTTTAGGGGACAATAAAATCCTCCTGTTTCAAGATTACTCACTTGAGACAGCCACAAAGAGAAGGGAAATATCCCCAATATGCACAAAATTTATTCAAAAGGGAACACGAGCAACTATTTTACACCCAGCTAGGCTTAAAATATACTCAGATAATCAGACATATTTTTTTGATTCTGCCACAGAGGCAGGAAGATTTTATGCCAAAAAGTTCCCTGAGGACTAAGAAATTATCTATTTAATATCAGAAATGTAAATGATTCAATGTCTAATAGAATTAAAATTAAGGTGAAGCCCTGCTTACAGTGGGTACCAGAGAGCCAAGATGGCACGAGGTTCCCTTTTTTTTTTTTTTTTTTTTTTTCTCATTCCTCTCACCCCCTCCCTATCCCTTACTCCTGTATGTTAAAACAGTTAACCTTGTATAGTCAATAGTCATGTTTAATAAACTTAAATTTACTTCGTGGAACATTGGAGGCCTGACATCCCCCATTAAAAGAAAAACAATAATAGCATACTTAAAGAAAATTAATACCTCCCTGGCATTTCTCCAAGAAACTCACTTAAAACCTGAAGAAATTCTCAAACTTAAGTCTTCCTGGGTTGGAGAAGTTCTCTTCTCCACAGGTATTAATAGAAAGGGGGGAGTAGCTATTTTAATAGGTAAAAATGTTAAATATGAAATAATCCAGGTAGATCCCGACTCTGAAGGGAGATTCTTAATTGTAAAAATAAAAATTGATAACATTTTATATACACTTTGCAATTTATATGCCCCAAATGTTTTTGATTTGTTGTTTTGGGAAAATTTACAAGCTAAGCTTATGACATGTGTCGAGGGTTATCTCATTATGGGAGGGGATTTCAACATGGCACCTAAATGCCCGCTTGATAGGCTTAGAAAGGATACTGTTCTAAAGAAGACAAAAAGGGACAAACTAGAATCAAAGCTTTTCTCTAGATTATTCACTAACTTGAAAGTTAGGGATGTATGGAGGCTACAAAATCCTGACACTCGTAACTATACTTGCCTCTCAAAAGCGCATAAATCGCTGTCAAGGATAGACATATTTTTACTTGACGAAAGATTATGTAAAAAACAAGTTCATCCACAGATATTATCAATTGCCATATCAGATCATGCCCCCATCTGTCTGGACTTTAGTGCTAGTGATTCAATGGGAGGTCCCAGGCGATTTTCATTCCCTACTTATCTTGTGAAAGATCTTAAATTTAAGAACTGGCTGGAATCCAAATTTAAAGATTATACCCAATTTAACCAGGAATTTATTCCCCGATCAATGTTATTTTGGGAAACGGCCAAGGCAGTATTAAGGGGAGAAATCCTAGCCTACTGTGTCAAAAGAACTAGAAAAATTAAGCAAAGAGAGGGGGAGTTAGTACGAGCAGTCTCAAACGCCTATAACTTACATTTAATTGAAAATTCTTCCCGAAGCTGGGTTAAGTATAATGCAGCCCTACAAAATAGAGATTCCTTTTTACTTTATAAAACAACTCAAAAAGACACAAGGGTCCAATCTAAATTGTACCGGTATGGTAATAAGACAGAGAAAATACTAGCAAATCTTTTAAAAATTGAGAAAGGTTCCCAACTGATAGATTCTATAAATATAGAAGGTAAGATTTTTAAAACATCTGAAGAACTCTTACAAGTATTCCATGAGTACTACAGCGATCTCTATTACTCACAAACCTCGGTAGTGTCAAACCGAGAGGAATTTTGGAGTAAAATTACTCCTCCTTCAATAGACTCAGAGACTTTAAAAGACTTATATGCCCCCATAACTGAAATAGAAGTGAAAGAGGCAATTCAAAACCTTCCGCACAATAAAGCATCAGGTCCAGACGCATTACCTAATGAATTTTATCAAATATTACAACCTTCTATCACATCACATTTAACTAGGCTATTTAACGACATATATATAGAGGGAAAAGAACCCTCAGCTAATTTTACAGCATCTCATACCTCTTTAATATTAAAACCAGGAAAGGAATCAACAAAGAAAGAATCCTACAGACCCATTGCACTGCTCAACACAGATTATAAGATTTTAACATCTATACTAGCACATAGATTACAAACTATTCTGCCGCTTATCATTAACACTGATCAAGTAGGCTTCATAAAAAACAGAAATTCAGCTGCTAAAATACGGGAATTATTTCTTGTTATTGATTATTTTGAATCCTTAAAGACTCAGGGGATGATGGTGGGAGAGGGTATCCCTGACAGGGTAGTAATATCTATTGATGCAGAAAAAGCATTCAATTCAATACACCACGATCATCTTCTGTTCACGTTAAATAAATTTGGTATAAGGGAAAATTTCGCCAGGTTCATAGCCAATTTATATCAAAGCGCTTCTACGAAATTAATAGTTAATGGGAATCTGTCTCCAGACATACAACTACAGCGAGGTACTAGGCAGGGATGCCCTCTCTCACCGTTATTGTTTGATATATCTATTGAGCCTCTTGCCATTTCAATAAGACAACAACTTGAAGGCATAAAAATAGGCAAAAAGGAGTTAAAGATTGCTCTATATGCGACGATGTCCTTATATATATGTCCAATACAAAAACAAATATACCTAAGTTAGAATCTATAATACAACAGTTTGGATCTTTTTCAGGCTATAAAGTAAATAATGCAAAATCTGAATTATTCTGGATTAATCGCGCAATAGATTCCCTGGCAAATATACCGTTTTCTATAGCCCAGACCTCCTTTTGTTACTTAGGTATCAATATCTCATCCACCCCAGACACTTGGTATACTCTTAATATTACGCACCTATTAAATAAAATTAAGGATATACTTAAAAATTGGCAGAATCTTCCTCTTTCTTTATCTGGCCGGATAGCAGCTTACAAAATGATGATTCTCCCTAAACTGCTTTACATTTTACAAAACATCCCTCTTTTTCTTAAGAAAAAAGATGTTGATTATCTGAACTTTATTTTGAGATTATTTATATGGCAGAGTAGAAAACCCAGAATATCTCTTATTAAACTTTCACTGCCTGTGAAATTTGGTGGCCTTGTACTGCCAGATATACGGGCTTATAACCAGGCTTTCTTGACACGAACAGTTATAGATTGGATATTATTGCGGAATTATGTAACAGACTATGAACTTGAGAAATGTATAACATATCCCTTTCAACCACAGGCACTTATACACTGTGATACCAACATGATATCACCTGAAATTAAGAAATTAAAGTCGATATATAATCCAATTCTTGCCTGGAAGAGAACCTGCAAGATACTGGAAGTGGACCATCATGTTTCCAGGTATATCCCATTTACGGGTAATCCACAATTCCAAGCAGGACTTCAAACAAGAGTTTATTTAGAATGGGAAGTATTAGGACTTAATTATGTACATCAGATCCTAGATTTTGAGAGACGATGTATTAAGTCATTTGATTCCCTAAGAATGGAATTTAACTTATCTCAGAAGAATTTCTTCGCATATTTACAGGCACGACATTATGCCTTAAAACTCACTCAAGACCATAAATGGGATTGGTCCCTGAGAAGGGTTGGCGATTGGCTTACCATCGCCAAAACTGGAAATATGTCAATTACCCCAGGATATTCAATCATGGTATCAGTCAAGGGCTTAAAAAATCTAGAGGGAATCTACAATAAGTGGGCTTTAGTGATTAATCAAACACTTGATTCCCGCTTACCTTATAATTCAATACAAGAGGCTGCTCGTGTGACTCTCTCCTCGACATGGAGGGAATCCCATCTAAAATTAATATATATGTCATACTTTACTCCAGAGAAGGGAGCAAAATATAAGAACTCTAGTTTTGATCGCTGTCCAAAATGCTCTCTCCCAGCAGCAGACCTTCGACACATGTTATGGGCTTGTCCAAAAGTTGGGAACTTTTGGCTGAAACTTCAATATTGGTTAAACAAGATAGTGAACCCCACTACGGTGATTTTTTCATTTAAAACTGTAATTTTCCTATTCCATACAGGGGACAATTTAGGTATCAAAAAAAAAATTGTTAACATGACCATATTAGCTGGAAGGTACCTTATTTTTAGAAAATGGAAGTTAAGATCTATCCCTAGTATAACTGAAATTAAAAATTATTTAAAGAAACAGTATATTCTGGAACAAATAGATACTAATCCAGATGAAGAACAAGAAATCAGGAATCTTTTCATAAAATGGTCCCCTTTCATTAAAGATATGACACCCAGTGAAATTGACTACTTGATATATCCCTTTAGAAATACAGAGTTAATTGAGCTAGGTATATGGTAGTGTTGATTGGGCAAGGATAGAGGGGGGGGGGAGAGAGGGGGACTCCCTACAACACCCCCACCCCTTTTTTTTTTTTTTTTTTTTCTTCTTTTTTCCTTTCTTTCTTAGGCTTTTGTCTATTGTGGTATAGAAGTATGGCCGGGGGCCATACAGGGAACAGATTACAAAATATGGGGAAAAAAAATCCAATTTAGATACAGCAAAATATGTATTATTGGTACTTGCATTGTCATTTAATTATTGTATTACAATGTTTTTTTTGTTTTTTCTTTTCTTTTTCTTTCTTTTCTTACAAGAAGTAGTGTTAAACATGTATTATTGTTTTGGAAAAAGCTGTAATCTTGAATTGGAATAAAATAAGATAAAATAATAATAAAAAAAATTGCATGCCTTATTTGAATCATGAAATTTTATTTTGGACTTGACTGTCCCTTTAAAAGTCCTCACATCATCAGCACTCAAAGTCAATTCATAGAAGCCATTTTATGAAAATTATAAGGAATGCAAATTATGGTTTATGATCATCAGGCTTTGGAATTAAAGTATAGATTACTTGGCAGGGGATATGATGAATGTTTGCTACGGTCTGATATAGAGCACTCAAAAACATACAACGTTTCTGATCTGAGCAGAAAATTTAGTAAATCCAATTATGTTTAGCACAGATTATACCTCCCAATTTACCATTAACGCATAAATGCAGATTTGTGGCCAAAAAACTGTTTTCATTGGCTCAAGATTGTGCCCACGTTTGGTTAGAAATAATAAAACAAATGTAAGATAATTGGCTCGGATCCAATGGCAACTATAAATGTGGGTTTGCTAGTTGCAAGGCATGTTTAATACTGTTTGTTAGTCATATGTTCAGTAGTATGGTTACAGGAAAAAGCTTAGCCATACATGTTTTATGCTTCATGTACAACTGCTTAAGAAGTTTATTTGTTAGAATGTGACCTTTTTCACCAACAATATGTAGGTCAAATGTCTAGAGACTTCAGAAGAAAGTGAGTGAGCATTTAAAAGATGTAGAGAATAATAAGGAAGACTCAGCAGCTGCTAAGCAATTTAATACAATATATTTTGTGAATAAGCCTTTGTGGAATGCTCGCATTATTGAGATAATGCAGAGACCTGTGAGAGGGGGCGATAGGTAAAAATTGTTGTTGAAAATTTGAGAACAAAGACCCCTCTTGGCATGAATTTGGAATGTAAAGTTTTATATATTATAGATGATTGATGTGTATAGTTATATATATTTTACTGGCTCTGTAATATGTGGGGTTATGGGGACCCTAATCATTTTACATCTCATGACCTTATTATGAGGTTGCGTTATGTTTATGTTTGGTGGCGATCTCTTATAACCCAGTTGTCAAAATGCAAATCAAATTTTATTTGGGAGTGTTTTGTCGCAGAATATGCTTAAAGGAATAGTCTAGTTAAATTATTCAGATAGAGCATGCCATTTTAAGCAACTTTCTAATTTAATCCTATTATCAATTTTTCTTCATTCTCTTTGTATCTTTATTTGAAAAAGCAAGAATGTAAGCTTAGGAGCCTACCAATTTTTGGCTCAACCCTTAGGTAGTGCTTGCTGATTGGTGTCAAAATGTAGCTACCCTAAGCTTACATTCCAGCCTTTTCAAATAAAGATACCAAGAGAACAAATAAAAATTGATAATAGGAGTAAATTAGAAAGTTACTTAAAATTGCATGCTCTATCTGAATCATGAAAGTTTAATGTTGACTAGACTATTCATCTATACTCTGATTTGGATGTAAATATAACTTCTCTAATTCTGAATGTTGCTGCATTAAAGGATACATTTGTATCTAGCAACAGAGAGTTGTACAAGTTGCAATGTTGTTTCCACTTGAAGAAGTTACTATTTATATTCTATTTTTATCATTGATTTATTTTAAAGGGACAGGAAATCCCAAATATTTATTTCATGATTTGGATAGAACATACCATTTTAAACAACTTTTCAGTTCACTTCTATTAACATATTTGCTTCGTTATCTTCTTTTCCTTTTCTGAAGGAACAGCACTGCTCTACTGGCAGCAAGATGACACATCTAGTTAGCCAATCACAAGAGACAAATGTGTGCAGGCACCAATCAGCAGCTAGCTCCGACTAGAGTAGGATATTCGCATATTATTTTTCAACAAGGGATACCAAGAGAACGAAGCACATTTGAAAATATTAGTGAATTTAAAAGTGTCTTAAAATGGCATGCTCTATCTGAATCATGCAAGTTTAATTTTAACGTCCCTGTCTCTTAAATTTTTGGAGCAAGTGGATAAAATTGGGCAATTAGATTTAAATGGTATGTTCAGCCACATAATGAGTTAAAAGAATTGTGTCAAAAAATATGTGTGCTGATTTGTCCTTTTGCTCTTTTAATAACATATACTGTGTGTATATATATATATATATATATATATATATATATATATATATATATATATATATATATATATATATATATATTTAAATTCAAGCTGTTTACTGTACCTTTAAAATTAGCCTAGTGTAGAATACTGATTGTAAAATGTCAGGAAGTACATGTAAAATGTTGTCAACATCCCAGCTAGGAAGAAAAAGGAGGTTCCCCTAGGCAGTTTGGTCATTGAGAATCTGGACCTATTTAGCTGAATATGAAACACTTCATCATCATCTGAGTATTAAAGGGGTTCGATGTAACTGAAAGACAGCAAGAAAAACATCTCAATCTACAAAATGTTTTGCTCTATATGCAACAACATCCCCATAGTACTTAGGCAAAGACCAAATGTCTTAGAGAATCCATAAGGATATGATTGTTGTGTTGTGTGCTACTGGATATTTTGTTCCTAGACATATAGGGGCCGATATATATCAAGTGTCTGACGGACATGATCCACTGTAGTGAATCATGTTCACCAGACATCGATAAATGCCGACAGCATACGCTGTCAGAATTTATCATTGCAAAAGGATTTCTGGTGAAGAGGGTGTCAATCAACCTGATCGTATGCAAATCAGGCAGATTGATGTCCGCCACCTCAGAGGAGGCGTATGAGTTACATTGTGGCACATTTGGGCCGTGATAAATCGGCCCTAATGTACGTAAAGTAAAATACATATATCTGACCTTTGATTCTCCAGTACCGAACTGAAATAATCTAATTTCAATGATAGAATTATCTTAATACAACTTTACAGAAGATCTTAATACTTGCTGTAGCATTTAGATGTCCTTTTCTTTAAAGCTAGAGAAATGTGTTGGTTAATGGCCCAACTACAGTGCCTGTTGAAATCTCAGATGTGCTGGTACAGTTCCCAGAAGGTTCAACTCAGCCTTTCATTGTATTGATATTAAAACAATAGTTAACCTTTAGATAGATAATTATAATATTAAGTATATGTTGCAGCATATTAGTTATATATTAGTTCACCAGTAACAAGTACTCATTTGAAGAAAAATTATATTAAAAAAATGCAATAATAATTCATTATTAAAATTTGATGTCCTGGGGTAGTCTACAAGAAGTGAATGGGAGTCCGTGGGGCCGATTTATCAAAGAGTAAGTGGACATGATCCACTGTAGCGGATCATCTCTGCCGCACACCGATAAATGCCGACAGCATATGCTGTCGGCATTTATCATTGCACAAGCATTTCTTGTGAAATGGTTGTGCAATGCCACCCCCTGCAGGGGGTGTCAATCAACCCGATCATATGCGATCGGGCGGATTGCTGTCCGCCGCCTCAGAGGGTCCAAAGGATGTGGCAGAAATAAGTGAAATCAAATGGTTTTTATTTAAGCACAGCAAACACAGGAGCGACGTTTCGGGAACATCTTCCCTTCATCATGCATAAAACATTGTGGTAAAAAAAAAAAACACAATGTTTTTTTACCACAATGTTTTATGCATGATGAAGGGAAGATGTTCCCAAAACGTTGCTGCTGTGTTTGCTGTGCTTAAATAAAAACCATTTGATTTCACTTATTGCTGCCACATCCTTTGGACTCTATTTGATACTAGTAGTAGGGTTTGGTGGTACCCCTACGTGGCGTGCAAGTGATTCAGGTGCTGGCTGATATTGCTTGACTTATCTTAATTTTAAAAGCAGGAATGTAAATCTTAGCAACCAGCCCATTTTAGGTTCAGCACCATGGATAGCGCTTGCTTATTGGAGGCTTACATTTACCCACCAATAAGCAAGCATAACAGGTTCTCAACCAAAAATGGTCCGGCTCCTATACATCACATTCCTGCAAGAGAACAAAGAAAAATTGATAATAGGAGTAAATTAGAAAGTTGCTTAAAATTGCCTGCTCTATCTGAATCATGAAAGAAAAAATTTGGGTTCAGTGTCCCTTTAAGGAGCAGCAATCTTAAGGCTGCTGCTGCTTAACTCCAACGAGTCTGGAGGCTCACGTGGAAACAGGTGTATACAGCCCCATTCAGTCCGTGATAAATCGGCCCCCATATGTGTGTTTCCATATAAAGTAAACATTCCGAGACCTTCAAACAATCAACTATCAATATTTTGGATTCATTACAAACTACTACAACCTTTAGGTATAGGATGACAATATAAACCACCCTGGAATGTATTAACCATGACAAATCTTTAGAAATATAGATAGGTTTGAGTTTTTATTCAGCAAAATGTATCTTATACTTGACTAATATTAATAAGTTATGTTGCTGATCCAACATTTTAATCCTTACTGCTTCCGTTTTTTTCTCTCATGTTGCAAATCCAAAGTTATTTTCTATTGTGCAAGTATAGTGCTCCCCAACATCTGCATGTCAGAAAGTACTGGTGCGCTAATACCCTCATAAAATATACTTATGTGAGGGCACTCGTTAAAATCCATGTCAGATAGTGCTAAAGCGCTGAGCTGACAATGAACAACACTACTAGATGTTTTTTTGATCTCTATGTATTTCTGTGCTATACAATGTTAGTGACACTTATGCATAAAATACTTCACATAGATAGATAGATAGATAGATAGATAGATAGATAGATAGATAGAGAGAGAGAGAGAGAGAGAGAGAGAGAGAGAGAGAGAGAGACATACAATGTTGACCCCTTCCCAGTCCTTCCCCTTATTATATACCCTATGCCTTTAAAGGGACATTAAACCAAAAATTTGTCTTTCATGATTTAGAAAGAGCATGCGATTTTAAACAACTTTCTAATTCACTTCTATTATCTAATTTTTTTTATTTCTCTTGATATTCTGTGCTGAAAAGCATATCTAGATAGGCTCAGTAACTGGTGATTGGTGGCTGCACATAGATGTCTCGTGTGATTGGCTCACCCATGTGCATTGCTATTTCTTCAACAAAAGATATCTTAAAAATGAAGCAAATTAGATAATAGAAGTAAATAGGAATGTTGTGTAAAATTGGATTCTCTATCTAAATCATGAAAGAAAAAATTTGGGTTTGGTGTCCCTTTAATTCTGCCAAAAAAACTTATTATTATTATTATTATTATTATTATTATTATTAAACCAGAATTAATTCTTAATAAACATAGAATATAACATACATTTCCATAGCATTTATGAGTTCTGTTTTGCAGACTAGCAAGTAATAATCGTTTTCTTCAGGCCTCAAAAAGAGCAAAATTTTAAAGCAAAAAGTGCAACACTTAACCAACCTTTGCACAAGGCTGAGCATAAGATAGTGTACTCCACGATATAGATTGTGCTCTAATGACCTTGATGGGGATTTGTCTTGACTACACTTCTCGTTGCCAGTCCAATTCAGACTTGTTTTCTCACATCCCACTTATTTTTTTGTACCTATCTAGTAGAGATGGGTGAATGTTTCTAAAAATTCGAAATTTAAAACGAATTTTGATACATTCGTTCGTTCGAATCGAATTTCGAATGTTTATATAACATTCTATTTTTGAATTTTCGTTTTCGAATTTTTTAATAAAATTCGAAAATATTCGTTCGAATAATAGAATGTTTAGCTATGTAATTCATTCAATTTCGAAATGTAATATTCGAATTCGAATGTGACATTCGAATTCGAATGTCACATTCGAATTTGAAGTAGTATTTCTAGTCTAATACTGTGTTTTAAATGTAATATTCGAATTTGAATGCTACATTTGAATTCGAATGTCACATTCGAATTTGAAGTAGTATTTCTAGTCTAATACTGTGTTTTAAATGTAATATTCGAATTCGAATGTGACATTCGAATTCGAATGTCACATTCGAATTCGAAATAGTATTTCTAGTCTAATACTGTGTTTTTAAAATATAATATTCGAATTCGAATGTCACATTCGAATTCAAAATAGTATTTCTAGTTTGCAACTGTGCTTAATAAATGTAATATTCAAATTCGAATGTCAAATTCGATTCGAAATAGTATTTGTAGTCTAATACTGTTTTATAAATGTAATATTCGAATTCGAATGTGACATTCGATTTGAATGTGATATTCGATTTGAATGTGACATTCGAAATAGTGTTTCTAGTCTACAATTGTGTTTTATAAATGTAATATTCGAATTCGAATGTGACATTCGAATGTAACATTCAAATTCAAATGTGACATTCGAATTCCACATTCGAATTCGACTGTGACATTCGAAAACTGTAAATAACATTCGAAAATCGAATTTTTAAGAATATTCGTTCTTATCAACATTCTATTATGTAAATCGAATTTCTACAATAACATTCAAATTCGGATATAAACACATTCGCCCATCCCTACTATCTAGCACTGCGGAATCTGTTGGCGCTCTACATATAACCGATAATAATAATAATAATAAATCTATTTGGTAATAATATACTACTTTAAATAAACGTACCAAAAAAGACACAGACTATGATATGAACTGCTATAAAACATCATTTATGCTTACCTGATAAATTCCTTTCTCCTGTAGTGTGATCAGTCCACGGGTCATCATTACTTCTGGGATATTAACTCCTCCCCAACAGGAAGTGCAAGAGGATCACCCAGCAGAGCTGCTATATAGCTCCTCCCCTCTACGTCACACCCAGTCATTCGACCAAGAACCAACGAGAAAGGAGAAGCTAAAGGGTGCAGTGGTGACTGGAGTATAATTTAAAAATTTAGACCTGCCATAAAAAACAGGGCGGGCCGTGGACTGATCACACTACAGGAGAAAGGAATTTATCAGGTAAGCATAAATTATGTTTTCTCCTGTTAAGTGTGATCAGTCCACGGGTCATCATTACTTCTGGGATACCAATACCAAAGCAAAAGTACACGGATGATGGGAGGGATAGGCAGGATCTTTATACAGAAGGAACCACTGCCTGAAGAACCTTTCTCCCAAAAATAGCCTCCGAAGAAGCAAAAGTGTCAAATTTGTAAAATTTGGAAAAAGTATGAAGCGAAGACCAAGTTGCAGCCTTGCAAATCTGTTCAACAGAGGCCTCATTCTTAAAGGCCCAAGTGGAAGCCACAGCTCTAGTGGAATGAGCTGTAATTCTTTCAGGAGGCTGCTGTCAAGCAGTCTCATAGGCTAAACGTATTATGCTACGAAGCCAAAAAGAGAGAGAGGTAGCCGAAGCTTTTTGACCTCTCCTCTGACCAGAGTAAACGACAAACAGGGAAGATGTTTGTCGAAAATCTTTAGTTGCCTGTAAATAAAATTTTAGGGCACGAACTACATCTAGATTGTGCAGAAGTCGTTCCTTCTTTGAGGAAGGATTAGGACACAAGGATGGAACAACAATCTCCTGATTGATATTCCTGTTAGTGACTACCTTAGGTAAGAACCCAGGTTTAGTACGCAGAACTACCTTATCCGAGTGAAAAATCAGATAAGGAGAATCACAATGTAAGGCTGATAACTCAGAGACTCTTCGAGCCGAGGAAATAGCCATTAAAAATAGAACTTTCCAAGATAACAATTTTATATCAACGGAATGAAGGGGTTCAAATGGAACGCCCTGTAAAACGTTAAGAACAAGGTTTAAACTCCATGGCGGAGCAACAGTTTTAAACACAGGCTTAATCCTGGCCAAAGCCTGACAAAAAGCCTGAACGTCTGGAACTTCTGACAGACGTTTGTGTAACAAAATGGACAGAGCTGAGATCTGTCCCTTTAAGGAACTAGTGGATAAACCCTTTTCTAAACCCTCTTGTAGAAAAGACAATATCCTAGGAATCCTAACCTTACTCCAAGAGTAACCTTTGGATTCGCACCAATATAGGTATTTACGCCATATTTTATGATAAATCTTTCTGGTAACAGGCTTCCTAGCCTGTATCAGGGTATCAATTACTGACTCAGAGAATCCACGTTTTGATAAAATCAAGCGTTCAATCTCCAGGCAGTCAGCTTCAGAGAAATTAGATTTTGATGTTTGAAAGGACCCTGAATCAGAAGGTCCTGTCTCAGAGGCAGAGACCAAGGTGGACAGGATGACATGTCCACTAGATCTGCATACCAGGTCCTGCGTGGCCACGCAGGCGCTATTAGAATTACTGATGCTCTCTCCTGTTTGATTCTGGCAATCAATCGAGGAAGCATCGGAAAGGGTGGAAACACATAAGCTCTCCCGAAGGTCCAAGGTGCTGTCAAAGCATCTACTAGGGCCGCTCCCGGATCCCTGGATCTGGACCCGTAACGAGGAAGCTTGGCATTCTGTCGAGACGCCATGAGATCTATCTCTGGTTTGCCCCAACGTCGAAGTATTTGGGCAAAGACCTCCGGATGAAGTTCCCACTCCCCGGATGAAAAGTCTGACGACTTAGGAAATCCGCCTCCCAGTTCTCCACTCCCGGAATGTGGATTGCTGATAGATGGCAAGAGTGAGACTCTGCCCAACGAATTATCTTTGATACTTCCATCATCGCTAGGGAGCTTCTTGTTCCTCCTTGATGGTTGATGTAAGCTACAGTCGTGATGTTGTCCGACTGAAATCTGATGAACCCCCGAGTTGTTAACTGGGGCCAAGCCAGAAGGGCATTGAGAACTGCTCTCAATTCCAGAATGTTTATTGGCAGGAGACTCTCCTCCTGAGTCCATGATCCCTGAGCCTTCAGGGAATTCCAGACAGCGCCCCAACCTAACAGGCTGGCGTCTGTTGTTACAATTGTCCAATTTGGCCTGCTGAATGGCATCCCCTTGGACAGATGTGGCCGAGAAAGCCACCACAGAAGAGAATTTCTGGTCTCTTGATCCAGATTCAGAGTGGGGGACAAATCTGAGTAATCCCCATTCCACTGACTTAGCATGCACAATTGCAGCGGTCTGAGGTGTAGGCGTGCAAAGGGAACTATGTCCATTGCCGCTACCATTAAGCCGATCACCTCCATACATTGAGCCACTGACGGGTGTTGAATGGAATGAAGGACACGGCAAGCGTTTTGAAGTTTTGTTAACCTGTCTTCTGTCAGGTAAATCTTCATTTCTACAGAATCTATAAGAGTCCCCAAGAAGGGAACTCTTGTGAGTGGAACGAGAGAACTCTTCTTTTCGTTTACCTTCCACCCATGCGATCTTAGAAATGCCAGTACAAACTCTGTATGAGACTTGGCAGTTTAAAAGCTTGAAGCTTGAATCAGAATGTCGTCTAGGTATGGAGCTACCGAGATTCCTCGCGGTCTTAGTACCGCCAGAAGAGCCCCCAGAACCTTTGTGAAGATTCTTGGAGCCGTAGCCAACCCGAATGGAAGAGCTACAAACTGGTAATGCCTGTCTAGGAAGGCAAACCTTAGATACCGGAAATGATCTCTGTGAATCGGTATGTGAAGGTAAGCATCCTTTAAATCCACTGTGGTCATGTACTGACCCTTTTGGATCATGGGTAGAATTGTCCGAATAGTTTCCATTTTGAACGATGGAACTCTTAGGAACTTGTTTAGGATCTTTAAATCCAAGATTGGTCTGAAGGTTCCTTCTTTCTTGGGAACCACAAACAGATTTGAGTAAAACCCCTGTCCGTGTTCCGACCGCGGAACCGGATGGATTACTCCCATAAGTAACAGGACCTGTACACAGCGTAGAAACGCCTCTTTCTTTATTTGGTTTGTCGACAACCTTGACAGATGAAATCTCCCTTTTGGGGGAGAGGATTTGAAGTCCAGAAGATATCCCTGAGATATGATCTCTAACGCCCAGGGATCCTGGACATCTCTTGCCCAAGCCTGGGCGAAGAGAGAAAGTCTGCCCCCTACTAGATCCGTTTCCGGATCGGGGGCCCTCAATTCATGCAGTTTTAGGGGCAGCAGCAGGTTTTCTGGCCTGCTTGCCCTTGTTCCAGGACTGGTTAGGTCTCCAGCCTTGTCTGTAGCGAGCAACAGCTCCTTCCTGCTTTGGTGCAGAGGAAGTTGATGCTGCTCCTGTCTTGAAATTACGAAAGGAACGAAAATTAGACTGTCTAGCCTTCGGCTTGGCTCTGTCTTGAGGCAGGGCGTGGCCTTTACCTCCTGTAATGTCAGCGATAATTTCCTTCAAACCGGGCCCGAATAAGGTCTGCCCTTTGAAAGGTATGTTGAGTAACTTAGATTTAGAAGTAACATCAGCTGACCAGGATTTTAGCCACAGTGCTCTGCGTGCCTGAATGGCGAATCTGGAATTCTTAGCCGTAAGTTTAGTTAAATGTACTACGGCATCTGAAACAAATGAATTAGCTAGCTTAAGTGTTTTAAGCTTGTTTGAAATTTCCTCTATAGTTATTGAGTCAAGAGTCTCTTCCAGGGACTCGGACCAAAAGGCTGCTGCGGCCGTGACAGACGCAATACATGCAAGGGGTTGCAATATAAAACCTTGTTGAACAAACATTTTCTTAAGGTAACCTTCTAATTTTTTATCCATTGGATCAGAAAAAGCACAGCTATCCTCCACCGGGATAGTGGTACGCTTAGTCAGAGTCGAAACCGCTCCCTCCACCTTAGGGATCGTCTGCCATAAGTCCCGTGTGGTGGCGTCTATTGGAAACACTCTGTTCTCACCCCAGAGTGGTCCCGCTTCCCTCTAAGTTCTGGTAATTTAGACAAAACCTCAGTCATAACATTAGCCATGTCCTGCAATGTGATTTGTAATGGCCGCCCTGAAGTACCCGGCGTTACAATATCACGCACCCCCCGAGCGGGAGATGCAGGTACTGACACGTGAGGGGAGTTAGTCGGCATAACTTTCCTCTCGTTGTCTGGTGAATGCTGTTCAATTTGTACAGATTGACTTTTATTTAAAGTAGCATCAATACAATTAGTACATACATTTCTATTGGGCTCCACTTTGGCTTTAGCACATATGGCGCAGAGATATTCCTCTGAGTCAGGCATGTTTAACACACTAGCAAATAACCAGCAAACTTGGAAATACTTTTCAATTCACTTTTACAAATAGTATGAAAAAAACGTACTGTGCCTTTAAGAAGCACAGAAAGATATGACAGTTGAGTACAATAAAACAGATAATTTTATGAAATCAAATTTTTTCCCAGTAAAAATTCAATTTTAGCAAAGGATTGCCCCCATTAGTAATGGATAACTAGCCCTTGAATAGCAGAAAAAAAGTACAGAATGTAACGTTTTTTATCACAGTCAAGCACAATCTCACAGGTCTGCTGTGAGTGATTACCTCCCTCAAAATAACTTTTGAAGACCCCTGAGCTCTGTAGAGACGAACCGGATCATGCAGGGAAGAAGAACAGACTTGTGACTGAATTTTTGATGCGTAGTAAGAGCGTCAAATTCAGCCCCTCCCCCTCACACACAACAGTGAGGGAGATCAGTAAACTGTCATAAATTAAACAAAATGCCCGCCAAGTGGATAAAACTAATGCCCAAACAAGTTTTCACCCAGTACCTCAGAAAAATAAACGATTTCACATGCCAGCAAAAACGTTTAACATCAATAAATGAATTTGTCATAAAAAGCCTGCTGCAAGCCGTTTTTACTGCAAAATAGGCTAAAGCTTTATGTAAACAGTATTATTTCAGTGAAATGCCATTCCCCAGAATACTGAAGTGAAAATATACATACATGACAGCCTGATACCAGTTGCTACTACTGCATTTAAGGCTGAACTTACTTTATATAGGTATTTGCAGTATTTTCTAGTCAATTCCATTCTCAGAAAATAATATGCTGCTACATACCTCTTTGCAGGTGAACCTGCCCGCTGTCCCCTGATCTGAAGTTTACCTCACTCCTCAGATGGCCGAGAACAGCAACATGATCTTAACTACTCCGGTTAAAATCATACAGAGAACTCAGGTAGATTCTTCTTCAAATTCTCCCTGAGAAGGAACAACACACTCCGGTGCTGTTTTAAAATAACAAACTTTTGATTGAAGTTATAAAAACTAAGTAAAATCACCACAGTCCTCTCACACATCCTATCTATTAGTTGGGTGCAAGAGAATGACTGGGTGTGACGTAGAGGGGAGGAGCTATATAGCAGCTCTGCTGGGTGATCCTCTTGCACTTCCTGTTGGGGAGGAGTTAATATCCCAGAAGTAATGATGACCCGTGGACTGATCACACTTAACAGGAGAAATAATATTTCTTTTCTTTACTGTGCAATAGTCAACCTGCTCTCTTGAGGACCAATATGGCAATCTGTATTCCACATAGCATCTATTTTTTACAACCTCATCTTGCTTGAAAAATGCTTGCATGAAAAAACAGGCTAAAGGGACAATTTTGAAATATTATGCATTCAAGCAAAAAAAAAATATCTATCAGGTAAATGACATTTCTTTTACAGGTGACCAGAAGGGCTAAACAACTGCTCAAGGCCCTGAAAAGAAAGACGCAGAATGGAACGAAATTCTTTCCCAGATCTATATATAGATTTTATTCACCAGGGCATGTTTAAACAAAAAATAAAGAAAATCTGGAGATTTATCTATTAATACACATGTACAGTATATTTAAACGTAATAGAATTGTATTCTTTTATATATTAGTATGAACGTTAAGAGATATTATAGCGTAAAAATAAAATGTGATTTTTTTTTGTAGAAAAGGTTTATTCTATAACATGTAATTTTCATGGTGATTTTAACTACCATAAACAGGTTAAACACATAGTTAAAGATTAAAGTTGCACACTTGGTATGCTCTCATGGCTGGTAATTCGTGAATAAATATTATGAAGCTCCTTGTTGGCTCAAGGGCAGTGCCCAATGCATTGTGTCTGTATTTAAACCCTGTAAAGTCTTTAAACACAACAGGTAAAACTACAAAGTGAAAAAGGCATTAGTTTTATATATATGTTGTGGGTAAAGTAGGAAATGGGGTACTCTTAGCACTACCCGGGTAAACCTGGCATTACCCAAGCGCCTGTGGGTAAAGCCTGATGTAACATGATAAATCTCCTCAGCGTGCATCAAGTCACCGCATCAAACATATATACAGTATATATATTGCACTGTAATTCACACATCTTCACTATATTTTTTGCCTCCGCCTGGTGAGTTCAAGGGAAACCTCATTCCCCAATGTTCACTTGGGGAGGATGCCAGAGGATCGGCAGGGCGCCTTCCTTGAACCCCACAGACTGAGGCAAAAAAAAATGTAGATGGGAGAATTAAATTAAATCAGGCTTTACCCACAGCTGCTTGGGTAATGTCAGGTTTACCCGGGTAATCCTAGGATTACCTGTATTTCTGACTTTACATATATACAGGGAGTGCAGAATTATTAGGCAAATGAGTATTTTGACCACATCATCCTCTTTATGCATGTTGTCTTACTCCAAGCTGTATAGGCTCGAAAGCCTACTACCAATTAAGCATATTAGGTGATGTGCATCTCTGTAATGAGAAGGGGTGTGGTCTAATGACATCAACACCCTATATCAGGTGTGCATAATTATTAGGCAACTTCCTTTCCTTTGGCAAAATGGGTCAAAAGAAGGACTTGACCGGCTCAGAAAAGTCAAAAATAGTGAGATATCTTGCAGAGGAATGCAGCACTCTTAAAATTGCAAAGCTTCTGAAGCGTGATCATCGAACAATCAAGCGTTTCATTCAAAATAGTCAACAGGGTCGCAAGAAGCGTGTGGAAAAACCAAGGCGCAAAATAACTGCCCATGAACTGAGAAAAGTCAAGCGTGCAGCTGCCAAGATGCCACTTGCCACCAGTTTGGCCATATTTCAGAGCTGCAACATCACTGGAGTGCCCAAAAGCACAAGGTGTGCAATACTCAGAGACATGGCCAAGGTAAGAAAGGCTGAAAGACGACCACCACTGAACAAGACACACAAGCTGAAACGTCAAGACTGGGCCAAGAAATATCTCAAGACTGATTTTTCTAAGGTTTTATGGACTGATGAAATGAGAGTGAGTCTTGATGGGCCAGATGGATGGGCCCGTGGCTGGATTGGTAAAGGGCAGAGAGCTCCAGTCCGACTCAGACGCCAGCAAGGTGGAGGTGGAGTACTGGTTTGGGCTGGTATCATCAAAGATGAGCTTGTGGGGCCTTTTCGGGTTGAGGATGGAGTCAAGCTCAACTCCCAGTCCTACTGCCAGTTTCTGGAAGACACCTTCTTCAAGCAGTGGTACAGGAAGAAGTCTGCATCCTTCAAGAAAAACATGATTTTCATGCAGGACAATGCTCCATCACACGCGTCCAAGTACTCCACAGCGTGGCTGGCAAGAAAGGGTATAAAAGAAGAAAATCTAATGACATGGCCTCCTTGTTCACCTGATCTGAACCCCATTGAGAACCTGTGGTCCATCATCAAATGTGAGATTTACAAGGAGGGAAAACAGTACACCTCTCTGAACAGTGTCTGGGAGGCTGTGGTTGCTGCTGCACGCAATGTTGATGGTGAACAGATCAAAACACTGACAGAATCCATGGATAGCAGGCTTTTGAGTGTCCTTGCAAAGAAAGGTGGCTATATTGGTCACTGATTTGTTTTTGTTTTGTTTTTGAATGTCAGAAATGTATATTTGTGAACGTTGAGATGTTATATTGGTTTCACTGGTAAAAATAAATAATTGAAATGGGTATATATTTGTTTTTTGTTAAGTTGCCTAATAATTATGCACAGTAATAGTCACCTGCACACACATATATCCCCCTTAAATAGCTATAACTAAAAACAAACTAAAAACTACTTCCAAAACTATTCAGCTTTGATATTAATGAGTTTTTTGGGTTCATTGAGAACATGGTTGTTGTTCAATAATAAAATTAATCCTCAAAAATACAACTTGCCTAATAATTCTGCACTCCCTGTATATACATATATATATATATATATATATATATATATATATATATATATATATATATATATATATATATATATATATATATATATTCCAAACAAAAGCAGGCACTCTCCGGACCTACTTTTGTTTGGATTTGTGTACTGCTTGCTGAGCACCCTGGTCCAACATGGGATATTGTGAGGGCTAAACCCCAGTGGATGATATATATATATATATATATATATATATATATATATATATATATACATATACACATATACACATACTGTATATATATAGGTAATACAGACCAGTACTCCCAACCGATTTGACAACTTCCAGGGTGCAATTAAACAGTAAGTAGCATGTACTCCCATATTCAATAAGGCACTCTCCGATATTTGAAATCATCAAATTGTTTATTGGTGACGTTTCGGGGTTGTGCCCCTTCCTCAGACCACAAAAAACAGAATATAGATAACATAGACTTACCCCCTACCACCATGAAGCTAGGTCCAGACGGCAAGACAAAGCAGGAAATACATTGTTAATCGTGAGTGCAGAGCCAGATATATACAGAGATGTTAGCAAGACTAAGCATAGCTATCCTAACCTACACAACATTATGTATAAGTACATCGTCAGATAGACAAATCTACCATGTTGGTATTAGTGGCATAATATTTGTACTGTGTGCTGCTGAATAACAGACTATCAAATCAGAATACAGTATTATGCCTAATCGTTATAGAATATATTCTCAGCCTCCTAACTCAGAGTGTTATCATGACAGTCATACAGTCGGCCTATGTTAGATAAAACAATATATTAGCCAGAACTAATCTAATCCACAAAACGCAATCATGCATATTCCTAGTAACTGGGCAAAAAATGCATAGAAGACTTGAGGTTAGCTATGTATACATATAAACAATGACTTTCTATGTTGTAATTATGATAACACTGATACCTACCATTAATGTAGGACACTATGTTACAATACTAATTGAATGTTAAATGGCCGTAGCTATATATGGTTAGTTATGAAGTAATATCCCCCTTTTTTAGTTGTTAGTATATATGATATATGGGATATCAGTTACACCAAAGGTATTTCTGTATGCCTATATGTTTATATGTATACATAGCTAGCCTCAAGTCTTGTATGTATTTTTTGCCCAGTAACTAGGAATAGGCATGATTGCATTTTGTGGATTAGATTAGTTCTGGCTAAAATATTGTTTTATTTAACATAGGCCAACTGTATGACTGTGACGATAACACTATGATTTAGGAGGCTGAGAATATATTCTATAACAATGTATTAGGCATAATACTGTATTCTGATTTAATAGTCTTTTATTCAACAGCACACTGTACAAATATCATGTCACTAATAACAACATAGTAGATTTGTCTGATTGACGATGTACTTATACATAATGATAATGTTGTGTAAGTTAGGCTAGATATGCTTAGTATTGCTAACATCTGTGTTTATATCTGGCTCTGCAAGCATGATTAACAATGTATTTCCTGCTTTGCATTTTTAGAATTGTTCTCTTGGTATTGCCGTGGTGCGCCGATGGCGCCAACGGAACGCCAACGGTCTTGCTGTCTGGACTTAGCTGCACGATGGTAGAGGGCATTTAAGGAGGTAAGTCTATGTTATGTATATTCTGTTTTTTGTGGTCTGACAAAGGGGCACAACCCCAAAACGTCACCAATAAACAATTTAATTTCAAATACCGGAGAGTGCCTTATTATATATATATATATATATATATATATATATATATATATATATATATATATATATATATATATATATATATATATATATATATATATATATATATAAAAAGAAGGTAGGGACCTTACTTGGTTAAAAAAAATCTTTATGAACTAAAAACAGTTAAAAATCCATGCTTAACAGGAGAACGTAGCAACAATAGTTTACGCGTTTCGGCGGAATGCCGTAATCATAGCCTAAGGTGTTACACCTGCTTCAGGCTTAAAACAGGTAATCTTACATACTATTCATTAAAACTATACATACGTTACTCCTGGAAAACACCCATCCCACCTGGCTTATGCAACAGAATTCATGATCATATGAACTATTTACAGACTACATATAAGATACAAGTATAAGGAGAAATCATCAGTATCAATATACATATACAGTATACAAGAAGCGCATTGGTGCACAGAGCAAATATAGAACAAATGAAATTTTAAACTGCATACCACTAATACCTTGAATAAACACATAATTAAGTGCTTATAGCCCAATCTCCAAACATAACAGAAGTACTTGCTGATTTATTGTATCCTATCCAACTTTTATCAAAATGCCAAATAGAGACACAACCTATATGTTGATTGGAACAGCCAATAGAATGCAAGCTCAATCCCATTTTTAACAACTTTCCAATTGATTTATATTATCTAATTTGTTTTCATTCTCTTGGTATTCTTTGTTGAAAAGCATACCTATGTCAGCTAAAGAGTTACTAATTGGTGGCTGCACATATATGCCTTATGTTATTGGCTCCTATACATTGTGGTTTCTTTAACAAAGGATACCAAGAAAATGAAGCAAATTAAAAAAAAATTGGAAAGTTGGTTAAAATTGTATGCTCTATCTTAATCATGAAAGAAAAAAATTGGGGTTTTATGTCCTTTTAATAGGAGGTTTATTAAGTGGTGCACAGAAGTGTTATATCCGTTTTCTTTCTTTTTGACTAAGCATGATTATACACATATGGCTTGCCTTGTATGGGAAAATATTGCAGATAAAAATGTGTTATGCTTACATGAACATGAAGAATTAATTTGAATGTAGCTGCATATCTGTTTATCCTGCTTATCTTTAAAATGTTTTTTTTTAGACAAATTTAGCTGAACGTTGGATTTCTAATCTGTTTCTCCACATACAAGCAAGCAATTAATCGTTTTGCCTTATTATATGCTTTACACAGTGGCAGGTTTTGCTCACTCTTACGCTCACCATAAGCTTAATTAATTCTCTAGCACACATTAGGATGAAATTCATAGCCTGAATTAAACAGCTGTGACTGTTCTGAAGTGTCTCAAAACTGCAAAACAGATTTTATATGGTTAGTTACATGCAACTCAGGCATTCTACAGTCTGCTGCCTTAATACTATGGGCCGATGATCAAAAGGTTGCAAGGGAAAATGTGAAAACCATGTTTAGCTCTCTGCTATGTAAAAGTTCGCAATGGAGGACTAAGTACACAAGAAGAATGTCTAAACTTTAATATTATGCTTAATATACATCAAGATATGCTGTTTTCAGTGCACTGCACATTAAAGGGACATTAAACACTAAATACATGCTAGATAGAATGATGCATTCAAAGAAAAGATTAGTCCATGACTAACATGTAGATTTATTTTTTAAAGTTTCATTAGTTGTTTAAAAAGTGACAAAATAAGTGTAAAGTTTTAGTGTTTATAAAACACTGGGAGCTGCCATGTTGTAACTTGTCTGCTGTGGCCAATTAGGGACAGTTATACATAGGTCACTAGAGTGTGCAGCCAATGGTTGTGCTGGATTTAACAGTGTTCTGCACTTCCATTTCTAACAAGAACTGAAAAGCTCACAATTTCAGAATGGAATTACAGGCAAAGAGGACAAAATAAATAATGAAAGTATATTGCAGAGTTGTTTTATTATAGACAATTTATCATTTTATATTACCATCTCAAGGTGTTTAATGTCCCTTTAAATTTGCTGTTATTTTCATAGGCATAAAGTTGAACACTTTTTAATTTGTGAGAAAATCAGTGAGATTTGTAGGGCAAAAATGTTTAGATAAATACGTTGGGGTTTGAGAGGCAATTTCAAATACACCCCTGGAACACCTATGTTCAGCCCATTTTACGATAAAAAAAAACAAGTTTGCATTTTATTTTCTACTTATAAGTACAAATCTCTATACTTATACTTAAGTTACAATTTATGGGGTACATATTTAACACAATGTTTTCTTGTGTAATTTAAATTAAAAAAAAATAAAAAAAATTTAGTGAACAATTTTGTTATGATTTTTTAAGCACTTGAACAATACAATTTTTCCTGTATATTTTTGTGTAAATGGTCAATTTATTTGTTTGTAAAATTTTTAAAATTACAATTTTCATTGTTCACTTTTGTAATGTATGCATCTACTTTCCATACGAAAATGCAGTTGACGGCCCTTAGCGAAACATCCTGTTTTCTAGGTAAAAACTGGCTTTATAGAATTCTACCAGTGAAATAGAAGTTCTGGCGAGTATTCTTATAGAATGCACCAAACTGAGGAGAGAAATAACATGACTGTGCTGCATGCTCCCTTGGATGTCCTGGGACAAGCATTCTGATTGGATACTTAAAGTCTCTGTACAATAGTATATGCTTACTGAGGAAATTTTGAGGTAAAATACCTTATTTTTCTTACATAGGGATATCCATGTGATATCTACTAGATTTTTAAAGATATGCTGCATTACTCTCAAGTAATATTAGTCTCAGGCCTACTCTATTATTTGGGAATAGACGTAAAATGTAAAGTTATTTAAAATTGCATGCTTTATCTGAATCATAAAAGTTTAATTTTCCCTCATAATTGTACACAATTCAATACCACCAAGACAGGGGCGTATTAAGGCATAGGCCAACAAGGCCGGTGCCTAGGGCAGCAGATTTTTAAGGGGCAGCAGAATTTTGAGTCCCTAGGGCCACTCTACTGAACTCGGGCCGGGTAGCTAAATCAACCAATTACTAATGACTTAAATGGCTGGCCCGGCTATTGCTATCCTATGGGATTGTATGTGGGTGCGCATGACGTGGTGACAGTGGAGGCGGAGCTCACAGCCTGGCCTGGACTGAGAGGGAATGCGGTATTCTTCCTGGCTCCACCGCGTGATTGAGACTCACGCAGACTACACAGTGCAGTGTGCACTACAACGTGACCACTGTGAAACAGCATATGCCTTTCTCCCTTCAATACATCTTCATTAGGCATTAAAATACTTAAACGGATTAGTCCCTACATACTTGTACATTTTCTGTTTGTCTATCTGTCATACATGCAAAGAATAAGTATTTATTGCTGAATCTATACAACTATGTGACTTAAAACACAACTGAAAATATGTTGTATGCATTTAATACATTCAGAAACAATACAAGTATATACTTTATTATGATTGTATCATGTGACTTTATCCCCTAGGATACAATTCCTAAACCTATCATAACTACTGTTGTATTTTTAAGTACTTTTAAAAGCCAGTTTGTATATTCATTACATATTTATCCAAGCAGATATTTTGCTTAAATAACTGTCAATCACCAAAGAAGATGTTTAAGGTTAAACAACTACCTACTGACAAACTATCATACAGTGAAGTATATTTTTTTATGATACAAACACTTTAATCATCTGACTTGCAAAATAATGTCAATATAGGCATAAAGTTGAACACTTTTTAATTTGTGAGAAAATCAGTGAGATTTGTAGGGCAAAAAAGTTTAGATAAATACGTTGGGGTTTGAGAGGCAATTTCAAATACACCCCTGGAACACCTATGTTCAGCCCATTTTACGATAAAAAAAAACAAGTTTGCATTTTATTTTCTACTTATAAGTACAAATCTCTATACTTATACTTAAGTTACAATTTATGCGGTACATATTTAACACAATGTTTTCTTGTGTAATTTAAATTAAAAAAAAATAAAAAAATGTAGTGAACAATTTTGTTATGATTTTTTAAGCACTTGAACAATACAATTTTTCCTGTATATTTTTGTGTAAATGGTCAATTTATTTGTTTGTAAAAATTTTAAAATTACAATTTTCATTGTTCACTTTTGTATGCATCTACTTCCCATACGAAAATGCAGTTGACGGCCCTTAGCGAAACATCCTGTTTTCTAGGTAAAAACTGGCTTTATAGAATTCTACCAGTGAAATAGAAGTTCTGGCGAGTATTCTTATAGAATGCACCAAACTGAGGAGAGAAATAACATGACTGGGCTGCATGCTCCCTTGGATGTCCTGGGACAAGCATTCTGATTGGATACTTAAAGTCTCTGTACAATAGTATATTCTTACTGAGGAAATTTTGAGGTAAAATACCTTTTTTTTCTTACATAGGGATATCCATGTGATATCTACTAGATTTTTAAAGATATGCTGCATTACTCTCAAGTAATATTAGTCTCAGGCCTACTCTATTATTTGGGAAACAGTAGTCTGCTTTTCTCACTCACATTAACCATAAGCTTAATGGCTTCTCTGGTCAGTGATCAACAAAATTTTGAAATTTAACTTAATACTAGTAAATTGCTTGCAATGAAACAAGAGAGTGGGAGGGAAAGAGAGAGAGAGAGAGAGAGAGAGAGAGAGAGAGAGAGAGAGAGAAATAAAGAGAGCGAGAGCGCAGATAGCGCACATTTCCAGCTCCTTTCATCTGTGTGCAGAGCTTGCTCTGAACGCTCAGCAGCTGTGGAGGCTTGGGGAAACAGCAATATCAGGGGACCTCAACATATGAGAGATTGTGCAGCATTGGTTTAAGGCTTACTCACCTTATAATCTGGGAATCTCCAATGCCATTCTCAACAGTCTGCACATTAGTAACTTGCAAGACGCAAGCGGATGTCTAGACCTGAGGGCGGTGTCAGACTCAGAGCTTCCCAGTTTATAATGTAAATATGTTCAAGGTTGCAACATTTCCTGCTTCATACACTTTCCCAATGCTATACCTTTAAAAAAAAAAATCCCCTTATTAATAAAAAAAAACCTGCGGTTCCTTCTCTGTTGCAAATATAATGAAAGCTTCACCAAATTTTCCACTAACGAAGTTTCGAATATTAACAGAGCCAGCAACATTAGGAAGCCCCTGGAGGAGAATGACTACTGCCATTCTTGGTTTTAATAGAACTTCCACCTCAGCCAAGAGATCTTTACACTTTTCCGCCTCTTCAGGGTTCTTCCCTCACGTCACTTTTAAAAAAAATCCCCTTATTAATAAAATAAAACTGCTGTTACTTTGCAACATTGTTTATAGCATTGTTATACATAGCTGCAAACACTTCTTCCATAGCGTTCTAAAGACACGTGCACACTCCTGAGCTCCTAAAAGCCTGCTTAGGTTTACTCAACAAAGAGAATTTAGCAAATTTGATAATAGACGTAAAATGTAAAGTTATTTAAAATTGCATGCTTTATCTGAATCATAAAAGTTTAATTTTCCCTCATAATTGTACACAATTCAATACCACCAAGACAGGGGCGTATTAAGGCATAGGCCAACAAGGCCGGTGCCTAGGGCAGCAGATTTTTAAGGGGCAGCAGAATTTTGAGTCCCTAGGGCCACTCTACTGAACTCGGGCCGGGTAGCTAAATCAACCAATTACTAATGACTTAAATGGCTGGCCCGGCTATTGCTATCCTATGGGATTGTATGTGGGTGCGCATGACGTGGTGACAGTGGAGGCGGAGCTCACAGCCTGGCCTGGACTGAGAGGGAATGCGGTATTCTTCCTGGCTCCACCGTGTGATTGAGACTCACACAGACTACACAGTGCAGTGTGCACTACAACGTGACCACTGTGAAACAGCATATGCCTTTCTCCCTTCAATACATCTTCATTAGGCATTAAAATACTTAAACGGATTAGTCCCTACATACTTGTACATTTTCTGTTTGTCTATCTGTCATACATGCAAAGAATAAGTATTTATTGCTGATGCTGTGACTTAAAACACAACTGAAAATATGTTGTATGCATTTAATACATTCAGAAACAATACAAGTATATACTTTATTATGATTGTATCATGTGACTTTATCCCCTAGGATACAATTCCTAAACCTATCATAACTACTGTTGTATTTTTAAGTACTTTTAAAGGCCAGTTTGTATATTCATTACATATTTATCCAAGCAGATATTTTGCTTAAATAACTGTCAATCACCAAAGAAGATGTTTAAGGTTAAACAACTACCTACTGACAAACTATCATACAGTGAAGTATATTTTTTTATGATACAAACACTTTAATCATCTGACTTGCAAAATAATGTCAATATATATATGTGTGTGTGTGTGACCAGAGTGAATGCAAGCCCTGGTGAACATCTACTTAAAAAGACATTATTTTTGTAATTTTTTTTACACCCTGCCCCAAAAATATTATGACAAATAAAAGGCCTTAAACCTGGGGTGGGGGCAGCAGAATTTTGAATGCCTAGGGCAGCACAAAACCTAAATACGCCCCTGCACCAAGACCTATGTCAAGCAGCACAACTTTCTGTCTTAGGCCCCAGTATGGGCACTCCTAAGGCCTCAGTGTGGGCACTAGGGATGGGAGAATGTGTGAATTCAAATGTTAGAACGAATGTTATTGTAGAAATTCGATTTACATAATAGAATGTTGATAAGAACAAATATTCTTAAAAATTCTATTATCGAATATTATTTACAGTTTTCGAATGTCACTTTCAAATTTGAATATTACATTTATAAAACACAGTTGTAGACTAGAAATACTATTTTGAATTTGAATGCTACATTGGAATTCAAATGTGACATTCAAATTCGAATATTACATTTATAAAACACAGTTGTAGACTAGAAATACTATTTTGAATTCAAACGTGACATTCAAATTTGAATATTGCATTTATACAACACAATTGTAGACTAGAAATACTATTTCAAATTTGAATGTGACATTTAAATTTGAATGTGACATTTGATTTCTAATATTACATTTATCAAACACAGTTGTAGACTAGAAATACTATTTTGAATTTGAATGTGACATTCAAATTTGAATATTGCAGTTATACAACACATTTGTAGACTAGAAATACTATTTCAAATTTGAATGTGACATTTAAACTCGAATATTATATTTCTTCAACACAGTTGTAGACTAGAAATACTATTTTGAATTCGAATGTGACATTCGAATATTACATTTATTAAACACAGTTGTCGACTAGAAATTCTATTTTGAATTTGAATGTGACATTCAAATTTGAATATTGCATTTATACAACACAATTGTAGACTAGAAATACTATTTCAAATTTTAATGTGACATTTGAATATTACATTTATTCTACACAGTTGTAGACTAGAAATACTATTTTGAATTCAAATGTGACATTCGAATTCGAATGTCACATTCGAATTCGAATATTACATTTATAAAACACAGTTGTAAACTAGAAATACTATTTCGATTGTCACATTCGAATATTACATTTCGAAATTGAATGTGATATAAAATACATAGCTAAACATTCTATTAATCAAACTAATATTTTCGAATAATGGTCTATGAATAAGGCTACCTTCCAGCCGAAACGCGTAAGACCGACTGGCCAAGCTGTGGACTAATGGCATACTCTATTTCTATCTTGTTCTTTTAACCCCACAGCTTTTTTTTTTTGAGTGATTTTTTTCTGTATGTGTCTTTTATCTTATTAAACTTACCGCATTTTTTTTAAGTGGCTCGCTGGATTTTGTTCTTCTTCTAATATTTTCGAATGTTAATGAAACATTTGAAAATGAAAATTTGAAAATAGAATGTTAGAATGTTAAATAAATATTCAAAATTCGATTTGAACGAACATATCAAAATTTGTTTTAAATGTCAAATTTTTAGAAACATTCGCCGATCCCTAGTGGGCATGCCTCCAAGACCTGGGTCAAACACCACAGCCTTCAAGTCTTGTGTCCTGTGTCAAGCACCACAGTCTCCAAGTCCTGTGTCCAGTTTTACTGTCTCCAAGCTAGCTCTAAGTCCTGGGTCCAGCACATAGGCTCAAAGTGCGGTGTCCAGCGTCTTGTCTTGTTACCCATTGCTGACTTCTCTTCCCCTGTGCAATTAAAGTTGTGTTATCTGTGTTAGTCATTGCCTTAAAGGGGAAACAGTTCTGGGAAACAAAAACACTGGCAAAATGTAGCTAACAGGACTCACTATAGTCTGACACCTCTAGCACTGAGCTCCACACCCCTAAACTCGCTCAGCCAAGCATGACACTAATAAAAATGATTTGCTTTTACAAGTCTTTATGAGTCCAGTAATTTTCAAGTTCTGATAATGCTACAATTTTTTTTTTCCTTGAGGTATTTGTTTCTCAATTTGTTTTATTGAATCCAGGCTGATGAGTCCCTAACAGAGTCTGAATGATTGGGGGGCTGGCTTGGAAGATATGGGGGCATTGCGATGGCATTCAATGGTGTAGAAGAAGAGTTTGGAAATTATGTTGCGGCTCTTTGCGTGCATCAGAAGTAGCGAGTAGTAAACGCGTTCGCTTGAGCACAAATTAATTTAATGTGGGTAAGAATAGCACAACTCCAAAGCTCTGGTTATCTGTTACGCTCGACAATAAAGTTGCACAAAACACATCAAAAATACATTTAAGAGTACAGAAACAGTCATAATAACACTAATAAAATTATTTTTAAAAATTGCATAAAAAGTTATAAGGGCTCAAAGATATGAGGTCTCAGGCTGCAAATAACTTTAACATAGAGATGCATACATATATATGTCTAAATACAGTATGTATATTTATGTGTGTATACATTTATATATATATATACATACACAGGGCTTTTTTCTGCCAGTACGCAAGGGTACGCCATACCGGCACCTCTGCACGCCGTACCGACACCTCTTCAAAGCACAATTGATCTCCAGTGCACACACAGCCAAAAAAGGAACAGCAGTTTTTTTTATTAATAAGGGGATTTTTTTTTAAAGTGGCGTGCGGGAGGAACCCTGAAGAGGCGGAAAAGTGTTAAGATCGCTTGGCTGAGGTGGAAGTTCTATTAAAACCAAGAATGGCAGTAGTCATTCTCCTCCATGGGCTTCCTAATGTTGCTGGCTCTGTTAATATTCGAAACTTCGTTAGTGGAAAACTTGGTGAAGCTTTCATTATATTTGCAACAGAGAAGGAACCGCAGGTTTTTTTTTATTATTATTAATAAGGGGATTTTTTTTTGAGGTAGAGCATTGGGAAAGTGTATGAAGCGGGAAATGTTGCAACCTTGAACATATTTACATTATAAACTGGGAAGCTCTGGCCCCGCCCTCAGGTCTAGACATCCGCTTGCGTCTTGCAAGTTACTAATGTGCAGACTGTTGAGAATGGCATCGGAGATTCCCAGATTATAAGGTGAGTAAGCCTTAAACCAATGCTACACGATCTCTCATATGTTGGGGTCCCCTGATATTGCTGTTTCCCCAAGCCTCCACAGCTGCTGAGCGTTCAGAACAAAATCTGCACACAGAAGAAAGGAGCTGGAAATGTGCGCTATCTGCTCGGTGACCTCGCTAGTAATGACTAAATAGGGTTTAGGTCCTACATCCTCTTATGTTCCAGCACGGAGCAAGTGTAGGTGACCACACCAGAGATTGCAATGTGACAGTCAATAGCTTAAAACAGTAAGCCAGGCAGCACAGCAGAAAAACTACATATTTTGTGAGGGGTTACACAAGTACTCCAATTTGTTATTAAAGGGCCATAATACCCAAATGTTTAAACACTTGAAAGTGATGCAGCATAGCTGTAAAAAGCTGACTAGAAAATATCATCTGAACATCTCTATGTAAAAAAGAAAGATATTTTACCTCAAAAATTCCTCAGTAGCCACATCCTATTGTAAAGGATTTCTAAGCAGCAAATCAGTATGTCTGTCCCGGGACAGCTAAGGGAGTGTAAGGAAGTTTACTATGAAATCTCATGAGAGTTAAGTCAAATCTCATGAGATCACAGTAAAAGAGTTCATGACCTCAGCACTGCTGATGCTGATTGGCTGCTGTTCATTTCTTCCTTTTTTTTTTTTTTTTTTTTTTTACCTGCAGCTGAGCAGCAGCTGAGTATAACTTTTTACACAGAACTTACTCTGGTGAGCTGAGGAAGTTGTGAGGTAAAATATCTTCAATTTTTACATAGAGATGCTCAGATGATATTTTCCTGTCAGCTTTTTACAGTTATACTGCATCAGTTTCAAGTGATTTAGCATATGAGTATTATGTCCCTTTAATTAACCTTCAAAGCTGCTGCTTTTTTTTTACCATTGTGCCCCTGCACGTTACAGGAACATTAACCTTAAGTAGGCTACATCCTAAAATATAATTTTTGTTTACAACATATTTGCTTGACAATTTATTTTCTCACGATAACAACTGTATTTTTAAAATGGACCAATTAAAACATTTTTTGAAATATAAAAATGTCATATTATGCTGATTATTTTCTTATTGTACAACTATATTATATTCATGATGGGCAAATACGAATATTAATTTGAATCCCTTTCCTATAATATTTTATCTATGGTGTGATTTCTATCCCTTTTGCATGAATGATTTAAACAGACTTAGAGGCCCATTTATCAAGCTCCGTATGGAGCTGCTGGTGCAATGCTGAATACAGAGAGCGTATTGCTCTCCGCATTCAGCGACGTCTGTCGGACCTGATCCGCACTGTCGGATCAGGTCCGACAGACATTTGATAAATAGGCCTCACAGTATACTCCATATAGCGTGTCCCTTTAAAGAACACCTGGGATTATCCATGAGAATAAGAATAATTTACACAACACTGGGAAATCAAAAAATAAAACATACGTTTTCACTGCAGTCCGCACCGTTTGTAAAAGTCAAACTGGTTATAGCTTCTTGTACCACAATTTTGTTATAGTATTTGTTATTCTGTCATTTCTGCTGGAAATTGTACAGAACATTATGATCCAGGACATTATCTGTATGTATTATATTTTTATTGTATGTCCAGTACTTACCTTCCGCGTTGAATTGTACAATTCTGTGATTCTGGTTTTCATTTTGCTCTACGGTATTCATTATTAGAATTACACTAATACTATGTGTTACATATTCCCCTCTGTTCCAATTATTGTGATAGTGGTGCTGATACCTTTATGTAGTTTTGAGTCTATGTTTCAGGTCTCTAGGAAAAGGAATATATAACTGTGCAGAAAGCTTTTTCTTATTTTGTTTCTGCTGTCTAACAAAACCTGTCTAATAGTTTACTTCACTGAATAGACCTCAAAAAGTCAGCAAAAAAAAATAAAAAATACTAGCAAAGCTGTCCATACCCTAATGTTACAACAGCCAAAAGGCAGCTTGTAGGCTGCATAGATAAAGGAAGCACAAAATGCTAATGCAGTAGAACATTTCAGGTTAAGGGAAATGTATTGTGTTTTACAAGTGGTAGTTCATGCATGTCAGTTCAAAACATTCAGATCAAATGTATTTGAGATATCGGATTTATAAAAAAATAAATAAAAAAAAGGTTTCTGGCTTTAGGTATATAATATTTTTTTTTATTGTGAAGCAAACAAAAATAGGACAAAATAACAGAAAAAGTCAATGTGCATAACTATTCACCCCCCTAAAGTCAATACTTTGTAGAGCCACCTTTTGCGGCAATCACACCTCCAAGTCGCTTTGGATAGGTCTCTATGAGCTTGCCACATCTTACCACTGGGATTTTTGCCCATTCCTTCTTGCAAAACTGCTCCAGCTCCTGCAGGTTGGATGGTTTGCGCTTGTGAACAGCAATCTTTAAGTCTGACCACAGATTTTCTATTGGATTGAGGTCTGGGCTTTGACTAGGCCATTCCAACACATTTACATGTTTCCCCTTAAACCACTCAAGTGTTGCTTTAGCATTGTGTTTGGGGTCATTGTCCTGCTGGAAGGTGAACCTCCGTCCTAGCCTCAAATCACGCACAGAGTGGTACAGGTTTTTCTCAAGAATATCCCTGTATTTAGCACCATCCATCTTTCCCTCAACTCTGACCAGTTTCCCAGCTCCAGCTGCTGAAAAACATCCCCACAGCATGATGCTGCCACCACCATGTTTAACTGTGGGGATGGTGTTCTTTGGGTGATTTGATGTGTTGAGTTTGCGCCAGACATAGCGTTTTCTTTGATGGTCGAAAAGTTAAATTTTAGTCTCATCAGACCAGAGGACCTTCCTCCATACATTTTGGGAGTCACCCACATGCCTTTTCACAAACTCAAAACGTGCCATTTTGTTTTTTGCTGAAAGTAATGTCTTTCTTCTGGCCACTGTGCCGTAAAGCCCAACTCTATGGAGCATACCGCTTATTGCCGTCCTATGTACAGATAATCCAGTCTCTGCTGTGGAACTCTGCAGCTCCTCCAGGATTACCCTATGTCTGTGCTGCCTCTCTGATTAATGCCCTCCTTGCCTGGTCCGTTTATTTTGGTGGGCGGCCGTCTCTTGGCAGGTTTGCTGTTGTGCCATGTTCTTTCCATTTGGTTATGATAGATTTGATGTTGCTCCTGGGGATCATCAAAGATTTGGATATTTTTTTTATAACCTAACCCTGACTTGTACTTCTCAAAAACATTGTCCCCTGTTTGGAGAGTTCCTTGGTCTTCATGGCAGTGTTTGGTTAGTGGTGCCTCTTGCTTAGGTGTCGCAGCCTCTGGGGCCTTTCAAAAAAGGTGTATATGTAATGACAGATCATGTGACACTTAGATTGCAGACAGGTGGACATAATTTCACTAATTATGTGACTTCTGAAGGTATTTGGTTGCACCAGAGCTTTTTATGGACTTCATAACAAAGGGAATACATACGCACATGCCAATTTTCTGTTTTCTATTTCTAAAAATTAGTTTTATGTACATATTTTTCTCATTTCACTTCACCAACTTAGACTATTGTGTTCTGATCTATCACATACAATTCAGATTAATAAAACATTGAACTTAAGGCTGTAATGTAACAAAATAGGTAAAAAGTCAAGGGGGGTGAATACTTTTGAAAGGCATTGTATGTATGTGTATATATATATATATATATATATATATATACACACACACAGTATATATATATATATATGTGTGTGTATATATATATATATATATATATATACACATACATACATACTGTATACATGTGCATCTATGTATGTAAGTATATATACATGTAAACTATATATACATACATGTGTGTATATATATATATATATAAAACACACACTCATATATATATATATATATACTGTATATATGAGAGTGTGTGTGTATATATATATATGTATATATATATATATATATATATATATAGACACACACACATTTTTATATATATATATATATATATATATATATATATATATATATATATATATATATATATATATATATATATATATACTATATGTGTGTGTCAAGCCTGAAATCTTCAGTTTTCAATATATATGAGATTTCTCCTCTTTTTCCCCTCTATTTTCACTGCTCATCAAATCATTTATTTCATGTTTTTTATATTCTACTCCTTCGGTGCTCCCCACACCACATATCCCTTCTGTCTCTCAGACAGAACAGTATGTTACTATTGGAATGTCTGCATTTGAATGCCAGAAATCTAAAAAGCTAACTTAAAATGGTTCCGGTCTTTTACTAACGCTGCTCATTTGGTCACTTTGGCATGTAATTGTGACAAGTTACAAGGGCAAGTGTGACAGTTACAGGGATTATTGCTCTATTTACTAACTACCTCTTCATGTAGAAATTGCTGTGATAGGAGGGGCATTGGGAAGGATAACATTACCCATAAGCTACACTCCAGAAAATAGGTAGGTAATTCCTATTAAAATAAATCTTGCATAGCAAAAAAATAAATACATTTAAAAAAATCAAAAAGTTCTTTAAAATGTGTTTATATATACAATATATATATATATTGCCACGAAGAGGATAGAGTTAATTTGTCAGGAATATGCCTCACAAAAATGAGTACAACCTCATTTAATTCTGTCCCAGCCATAGAGATAGAAAGAAAGTCAATAGACTGCAAATCTTGCTTACAAAATGACAATATAAGTCCTTTTAAAATATACATTTTGTATAAAGATATTTGCAATGCAGTGCTTAATTTCTGATGTATACTATGTAAATATAAAAAAAAAATGTCACTTTAAACTTTTTTACTCATATCATTAAAGGAACACTACAGCCAAAATTGGAATACGGATTGGGTGCATTTCAATTTTGAATAGAAGCATTTTTGCAATATACACATATTAGCAAAAATGCTTCTGGTAAGAGCTAATGCTGTTTCAAAAGTGTATTTAAGTATGCTCTGTGCACCAGCATTTTAAACACAGCACTTAATCAGAGAGCCTAAGGTGCTTATAACATACGGTAATGACTCTATTTGTTAAAGGGCCACTAAACCCAAAATCTTTCTTTCATGATTCAGATAGAACATACAAATTGAAACAACATTACAATTTACTTCTATTATTTATTTTGCTTTATTTTTGAGATATCAAATTTGAAGAAAAAGCAATGCACATGGGTGAGCCAATCACATGAGACTTCTATGTGCAGCAACCAATCAGCAGCTACTGAGCATATCTAGATATGCTTTTCAGCAAAGAATATCAAGAGAATAAAACAAATTAGATAATAGAAGTAAATTAGAAAGATGTTTAAAAATGCATTCTCTTTCTAAATCATGAAAGAAAAAATGTGGGTATCATGGCCCTTTAATTTCTGCGCTCTGAGCAGCTGCTGTATTTAAAATGCTGGTGCACTGAGAATATCTAGCTATGCTTCACGTGCACGTGCAGAGAAAAATATTAACACTAAAACAGTCATAACTTTTACTAGAAGCATTTTGCCAAAGCATGTATATTGCAAATATCTTTCTATTCAAAGATATAATTCATCTAGTGTGTGCATTTACATTTTAACTGTAATATCCCTTAACACTATCTTCCTAATCCATGCCCCTTTTGTGGCATAATTTGATGCCAGTGTGACAATAGAAATTAGTATGGTTGTCCCTCACTAGCCTGTTACATCCAAACATTCTGGAAAAGCTTTTGCCTCTGTGTCTTAGCCAGTGATTTCATACAGTACCCTGGACAGCTCCTTTACTTTAAACCAATGACTGTGGCCGCTGTTTGCAAACCAGAGCATCAACAGATGGAAGATTCAATAAAGTGGTTTATTTATTTGTCCTAAGAGGTAAAGCTGAAGATGATTTAACTGTCATCAGAGGTATTTGCCATCCTTTCATATCCAGCAGGACTGCAGAGGCAGAGTGAGATGAAAGAAAAAGAAAATGAGATGATTTTCCTTTTATTCTGCTTAGTGAACAGTTGTTGCTTTTTCTAGGGTGTTCAGGCTAATCCCAAGGGAGAGATATACAGGCCCATTTATCAAAGGGCTTGCGGACCTGATCCGACACTGCGGATCAGGTCCGCAAGACCTCGCTAAATGCGGAGAGCAATACGCTCTCCGCATTTAACATTGCACCAGCTGCTCACAAGAGCTGCTGGTGCACCGCCGCCCCCTGCTGACTCGCGGCCAATCGGCCGCCAGCAGGGAGCTGTCAATCAACCCGATCGTATTCGATCGGGTTGATGTCCGGCGATTCCTGTCCGCCTGTTCAGAGCAGGCGGACAGGGTTATGGAGCAGCGGTCTTTAGACCGCTGCTTCATAACTTGTGTTTCTGGCGAGTCTGAAGACTCGCCAGAAACACGGCCCTTCAAGCTCCGTACGGAGCTTGATAAATGGGCCTGATTATCTCAGTTTGAACCTAGTACCAGACTTCAATGTTCTATTAATTTCTGTGTTGTGTCTTAACAACTGGAGACTGCATGTAACAAACCAATATGACAGATTGCTGTTCAACTCTCATGTTAAAATCATACACAGAGATGCACTTCATAAAACATTGCAAAGAAATTCTTTACTATTGTGAGGGTCAGGGGAATTGCTATAATCCTAGTAGATCTATCTGGGGCTTTATCCCAGTGAAAAAATGTAAAATAGTAGGCTAGATTCGATAAAGCTTATTTAAAGTGCAAGCTGCTACTATAAATTCTGCTGGTGTAGTGTGGTCCCTTGTAGGACCCAGTAAAGTGAAATATGAAAGCTGTGCTTTTTATTTAGCTGCTTTATTACATTTTTTTAAAGAGAAGTCAATACATTTGCAGTACAGTATTCCATACTCTGAAATTCAAGTTTTATATACATTAGCCTTAAAGGGACATCTAAAAAATGTCATCATTCATATGTATAAATATTTAAACATGTATATATATATATATATATATATATATATATATATATATATATATATATATATACATATATACACACACACTGTCAAAAAAATTTTGCAAAAAGGGGTACAACAGCTTCTCACTGATACCCTTGCAGATTGTACCTTTCAAAGGCAAATATGTACCTTTGGTGACTAGATAGGACCTCAATGCTATGGAATAATAATGTACCCTTAAAAATGGTGCAAATTTGGCCTTTTCAGGGTACTGCCCCAGTGACAAGTCCTTTGTACCTCATGATAGCAAATTGCACTCAACACAGAATATTAAAAAATGCTGTTCCATCATATTTTATAACATTTATATATGCATGTACCTACTGTGTTTTTGTTCAGACAGTAATACAATATCCACAAAACAGTTAGATAAGTTTAGATAGTGAAGGCAAATTGCAGATCCTAAGACTGCTACTGGAATTCCTGAAAGAACCAGGCTACACTACCGGATCGAAATGAAGTTACTTTAAATGTTTTATCACACTCTGTACTAGACTCTATACCATCCCATTTAACTTAGGGTGACTCGCCACATAAAACGTAAATATATAGAAAACAACATAGTAATACAATATAACTCTAACAAAAGCAGGGGGGATTCAGGTGAGGGATAAACGATAACACTCACAACCATACCTTGAATTGTCACTCTATGCAAAATATAAGCAAATTAGTCTATTTCCCCAGTATACATTTTGGAGATGGATCTGTGTTACACATGTCAAGGAACTTTCAACCAATAGATGGCGTTATGGCGTGTTACATAATATCCATGTATGTGACTGGGGAACGGTTACAATGGTATTTTATTTTTTAAAAACAGGTTCTTAAACAGCTCTTGTTAATTTTATAGATTTTAAAACAACATTTTTTTCTTTTTAATTTAAGTCAATATATTTGTTATACTCTTGCCCACTTCTTGCATATTACCAACAACTATTGAATATTAATTATTTTGCTGTACAACATGTATGTTGAATTAATTCAACATACATAAATTCAATGATACAGGTTTACCCCCTTATATCCTCATTTCCTCAAAGTGACAGTCAGCTCTGCCGACACAGATTGAATGCCCCAGTGTCCATTCCGTGCAACAGAGCATGCATGGGAGGTGCTACGGCAATCCATGAAGGCCAACTGTAGATAAAATGCAAAAGAACACAAAAAAGTTGAAACAGTGCATAGACGGCATATGGTTTAAAGTTAAAGGTACAACAACATATAGAAAAACATGTCATAATACATTTGGAATATAGCAATTATTATATATATATATATATATATATATATATATATATGTGTGTGTGTGTGTGTGTGTGTGTGTGTGTGAAGAGATGCGCAAAAAAAATATTAAAGTACAGTATTATACATATTATTTCAACCCCACTGATATGGCAGCTACTCACAGGATAAGAGATAGATACAAGCACATCTATGAGAGGTCCAGAATAAAAAGCATCAATATGGGAGACCTCCATGGGCTGGAGCCTCCTCGAGTGGTGGCCAAACAGCTACTAAGTTTCCAAGTCCAAAACACATAGAATAAATATATATATATACACACATACAAACAAAAAGGTATTGGCGCACATCCATTTTCAAAAGCACAACATATTTTTTGAACTGCTGCAAAAAATTGCCTGCAAACAACATCAAGGGACAACTATTCTTTTTAAATAAAATTGGAATCTTAGTCACACAATATGGCCATATTTTGCTTAGCCAGTCACACCACTTACAAGGTGCCCCAATATAGACTGGTCCTAACACTACAGTCCTTTTGCCACAGAGGGCTGAATCATTCCTGCTTTTACTCTTCATAATAGAATGAGACTCCCTGGCTTAATATTCACAACTCTATTACACTGTCATAAACACACTTGAGCGTGTGTGGGGTGCTTTAACCAATGGGAGATGGTCAGTCTCCCTGATTATGTTTTAATACAAATACAAAATTTGGTTTAGCACACCTTACAAAAAGTTTATATACACATCTTTGGGAGTGCTGCCAATATGACCCAGTAATTACTCTCTTACTTTATATATATATAGAATAGTATACAATAAGCTTTGTAATTATCTTGCAATTTCTACTGCCAGTATATTGTGGGGACATAGATCCTTTAACACATACAACTTAAATCCATTTTCTTATAATCTCTATATTTATATACATATATATATTTTTATATTTCTATTCTATATTTTAATATGTTGTAGTAACGAGCAACTATGAGTATAGTTATAAGGTTTAGTATCATGTTTTTCATACTATCGATCACATCACACCCATTCATTTGATGAATTTTGATTGGATCATGTATTATCCAATAGCTGTTGAGTACTGCTTTTAAATATTTTCTTGCAGGTGTATTGAACAGCTACGATTACGGCCCTAGGCAGAAACATGTCAGCAATTTAATACTCGCTGTTGTGTGTGTTGTGAACTACTTTTTGCTACGGACCTCCTATGGTCTTTTTACCATTGTTTGGAGAAAATAAAGAACTATTTTTCCTATACCAGCCTACGATACAGCTTTTTTCCTCTTTACTAGTATCATTTGACCAGGAATCGCTAGGCTGGCAGAGCTCCCACGCAGTTTCCTTGAGTGCTGAGAAGTACCGGTTTTTGAAGAACCTGATTGGCTGAAAATGTGCCACATGACTAGACACACATCTCCCCACAACACAGTTCTAAGTCGCACAGAAGGAAAATAAACTGACACGCTGTTACACAGTGGAGAGGTGATTAAAGTTGGTGTGGTAATTCTTAAGGTGCGACTTTACAGCACGCCATTTCCCATAAGCCAACCCCCCTAGGGTATTCCGATAGTGAACAGTACACTCATACGGAGGAAGACGATACGAGGTGGCGGTGAGTTGACACAGCTACTAGGCTGCTCCTATTTTTAAATACTCCCGCACCGGGTAATATTTAATATTGTGGCATATGAAGGCTACGTAAGTCCCCTCTACGATCATATTCTACAGATTGGGGTTGTGAAATTTGAAAGATGAAGTGTGTCTAGTCTGAAGTGTATCTAATAACATTATAACATTGTAACATTGTGTTACGGCATTGAGAGAGATATATCCATATATCGTTTGCTGTATATATATATATATATATATATATATATATATATATATATATATATACACACACATATACAGATGAACTGGCAATCGTATGTAAAAGGCCTTTTCAAGGAACTGTTGATAGTGACATTTTCACTTAGATACTAATTGGTATAGCCACTAGTGTTTTTCATCTCTGTATATCTACTATATATATATATATATTTATTAAATATATTTATTTTCCTTTTGAAACTAAAATAAAGTGCGTGTTTTTAGAATTCTGTGTTATGGGATAGAATAAGTGGGAAAACCTATAAAAGTGTGCAAAGTGGCCCTTGAAATGTTTTGCTGACACACAACTCCTTCTAGTCTATGTATATAACACTACCACTCACAGAATGCTACATGCTAGGAGATCACTGCTCACATGCAAAGTGGTTATCAAAGGGGCTACAGGTTTTGTTAAACTAACAGCTGAAAGCAAAGTGGACATTGTGGGGCTTTAAAGGAACAATAAAGTCAAAATTAAGCTTTCATGATTCAGATAGAGTATACCATCTTAAACAACTTTTTTCCTTTACTTCTATTATCTAAAAAGCTCTGTTCTCTTAGTATCCTTTGTTGAAAATCACAGCTAGGTAGGCCCGGGAGCAGCAATACACTTCTGGGAGCTACCTGGTGATTAGTGGCTACACATATATGCCTTGTTTCATTGGTTCGCCTGATGTGTTCTGCTATCTTCCAGTAGTGCATTTCTACACCTTCAACAAAGGATACCCAGAAAATGAAGCAAATGTGATAAATGGAACAGGGCATGAGATAAACAGATAGGGCAGGGCTGCACTTAATGAGGACAAGACATTAAATTTTTTTCTTGATTGAGATAGAGCATAACATTTAAAACAACGTTCCAATTTACTTTTATCTACAAATTTTGACCTTGCCTGTTGCAGACTACAAGATTATTAATCCTGTCCAGTCTACCGTTATTCCTGTTCTATTCATATAAACATTATCTCTGCATCAGCCTTCAAAAATAGAATATCATACCGCCTAGGGTTGCCAGGTGTCTAGTATTCAACTGGACAGTCCAATATTTTAGCAGACTGTCTAGTAAAATATATAAAAAATACTGGTCAAGTATTTTTTAAAGTCCCTGAAGTGTAACCTAAATGTAACGGGCCTCCTATACCTCTATGCATGAATATCAATAAAAAAAGTGATTTGACCCTCAGCTGCCAGGAGCACACACAGCAATAATTAAACAGCACTGCATATGTGTGTTACTGGCAACCAAGTGGATAAAATGACAGCTCAGTTGTGAAAAATATACATGGTGGGATGAAGGGTGGGGCTTAAGGTTGAGTTCTTGGGGGGGAAATTGCCCCACCTTCCACCCATGACTAGCCATCGGTAGGTAGTACGGTATTTTTATAAATCACAGCTGGCAACTCTAACACCTCCCCCAGAGGTGGGTGATGAGATTTGTTTTAGTGAAAATTTTTCTGCAGGTCATTTGAAAATTTTAAAAATTAGGCAGATATGCTAATGCACCAACTCAATTGCAATGTGTTTAAAAAAGAAAGACATTATCTTAGGTGTTTAAATTGTCTCTTGAATAAATGTGTTTCCTTTGCTCTTGGTCTAACAACACATAAAGATAAGTAATAAACAATCGCATTGCTCACAAGAATGTACATTCAGGAGTCACACCTTTGCAGACCAGGAAAGGCTAGGGGGGGGTGGAAAAATCCCTGAGACCCAGTCATCAGTGTGTAGCACTGCAATGTATTTAACTGTTCTCTTCAAACAGCCCTTCCCTCTGGCAGCACTTAAAATCAAAAGTACTAGCGGTTCCTATCCTTTCTGCAGACATATTGTATTTTCTGAAATGGCATCTCAGATCACAGCATGTTCTTCCTTGGGGATACCTCTCAACTTTTCCAGTCTTTCCAGGATGGAGAAGTTGTGGTTGGAACCTAAGCAGAAGGAATATTGGTTGGGTTGCAGAAAGAGCAGAGATGGGATGTGTGTGTGGCTGGGGGTTCATAGTTATGACTATGCGGTTCAAGTTCATGACTGGGCATGCCCTGGGCTGAGCTTGATCCTTAAAACCAGGACACCAGTAAGCTGTGGGCATGTAGCGGCCATAATTCGTAGCGGCAATACTTCCCTCTTTTATAGGGTTGTGAGGCCTGGCCCGCTTCCAGCTTTCTAGTCTATTGAAGTCTGCATTTAACAGTAGATAGAACCATATATTAAGAACTTGGGTATTTATTTATATCTGTCTCTTTAAAATTCCCCAGAATATTTTTCATTGCACACTTGTATATAGAGCTCAGTACACATTTTTTTTTTAAAAAAAAGGGAAGAGTTTAGTAGGAATAACCAAGAAATGTATAAATACATTTGAAGTTAATAAATTTACAGGTTGTGTTGTCAATCTGCATAATTAATTTTGTTCTTTTGGTTCTTTTCAATATCTAATTAAAAAATGTAATACAATTTATTTTGCTTGCTATCTGACAATATTCAGACCAGACTCTATTGAATACAGAGTAATTTTTTTGAATCAACGCTCATTACATTTTCAGTGAAACTGCCATTATTTTGAAATTAAAAAAAAGAAATATCTATTTCTATCTAGGTATTTTTCTACTAAAAAATGTAATTACTTTTGCCAAAAAAAGTGATGTTGATGCTTCCTCAGTAAGAAATAGTTACACTATATCCGCAATCAGATTTTATTGTTGAAAAGTAAAACAGTAAACCTACTTATGTTTCAAGGCTATTGAAAAATGATTTTTTTTTAAACTGGGTGAAAAATGCTCATTTTCTCAATGTCAGTGCAATAGCATTTAGATACACACAGAAAATATTCTCTAACTAGAATATGGAATTCCCCATTGCACCCATTATATCACATTCTTTTTTTATTCATCCACTTGAAAGGATATAAAATCGCAGAACCATTTAGTCGTAATAGTTTATGTGACGGGCAGTATGGCATCTGACTGTCCCAAAAAAAAAAATCTAAAGAAAAGTGGGCACAAATTAAATATAAAAAGTCCACTATTGCATATTATGGGACCAGCATCCAACAGGGATAAATATAAAAACATAGAAAAGATTAGAGACTAGGGGGCCGAATTATCAATGTGCAGGCGGACATGATCCGCTATAGCAGATCATGTCCGCCGCACATCGATAAATGCCGACAGCATACGATGTTGGCATTTATCATTGCACAAGCATTTCTAGTGAAATGCTTGTGCAATGCCGCCCCTGCACTTTCTTGGCTAATCGGTGGCTAGCAGGGGGTGTCAATCAACCCGATCGTATCCGACTGCTGATTCGTAACTCCCGTTTCCGGCGAGCCTCGGGCAGAAACAGTCAATTCAGGCATGATAAATCGGTCCTCTGGTCTTACGCGTTTTTGCAGGATGCCTCCGTAATCATAGACCCTAGTCTCTCATCTCAGAAGCACATATTTATAGGCAAAGGAAAGCAACCACATAGTAATCAAGACCTCCCCCGTTAAAGTGACAGAACACAATTATATGCATCATGCAGTTACCAACATTTGAAAGTATTATACATTAAAGAATACATAAAAGTGATTATAAATGCAGCATATAGAATCATTTAATAATAAGCCATGTACAACCTACTATACTCAAATTATATTGCATAAAAGGCTAAGTCTTTAATGTATTATCTTTACAAAAAAAATGTAATATCTGCCTCAATATTGAAGCCAAGTGGTACTCCAAAATGTCTCTCATTTAGCCAGAAGAGCTTCAATATCGCCCCCTCTTAGTAGCCATATAATCTGTTTTATTACACACAATTTAAAATCATATGTATCTCATAGAAGCATGTCAATAAAATGTGTTGCTAATGCAGAGCAATGATTGAATCTGTCAACATCATTAAGATGTTCCCATATGCTTTCATGGGCTTGACGAGTAGTGCAACCCACATATTGTAAGTTACATTGTTGACTCCAAGCAAGGTAAATCACACATGTTGCTTGGCAATTAGTAAATAAATCCACTGAATATACTTTCTGGGTAACAGAAGACTGAAAGATACTACTAATGACTGTATGCTCACATGCTTTGCAGGTATGCCGCAAAATTCCACACCCCTATCGACCACTGCGTGCACAGCCGAACACCGGAAGTGAATTAAAGTCACCTGATACCTCAGAAATGCCAGAGTGTCGTAGCTTGCGGCAGATTAAACCGCTGTATCCAGCAAAAGTCAAAGAGAATAGCAGGCACTATAAAAAAACACTTTAATAATTCCAAAGTTAAAAATAAACAGCCAAGATCATGGACATGGTACAGAATTCAGTGGCAGACAAGTTTCTTTGACATTTGCTGGTATGCCCCATACACTTATAATGACCTTTACATTGGAGCTAACTAGATAATGTGGTTTTGTTAGATTTTTTGTGCCAATTCAAACTAGGTGCCAAAATAGTCTTATTCCGCTTACTAACATATATACACCCCTTACGAACAATATCATGAAGATGTATATAACTCAAAAGTATTCTTAACAATATTACATACCTGTTGGTTTTGTGATGAATAAGTTGTGACAAAAACAGGCTTATCCATAGGTTTTCTCTTAATAGTATTATCACAAAGTAAAGTTGATCTATCCATTTCCATTACTTGATCAAAAGCCTTCTCAATAATATATCCTGGATAAACTCGTTGAAACAATCATAATTTTAAATCATTACTTTCCTTGAAAAATGTTAAATTTCTGTACAAATGCGTTTAATATGCATAAATTGGCCTTTTGCTATACCGAATCTACAGTGTTAAGGATGAGAGTATGTAAAGAGAGTATTAGAAGAAATTGCTTTCCTATATAATGCAGTTTTCACAATTCCCTATTCTACAACTCCATAAAGCATCAAATATAGATAAGGCATATTATATTTATCAAAACTGTGCGTGAATCTCAGCTATTTATATTCAAATGATACACAAAAAGAAGAGACTGTTCTTTTGGTCCTGTCCAAACAAGAATCAAATCGACAATGTAACGTTTGTACATTGTGATGTATTGTCTGAATGGATATTCTTCACCAAAGACGTGGGGCAGCTCCCACCAACCCATAAATAGGATGGCATAGGAGGGAGCAAACTTTGCCCCATAGCTGTTCCGTGTCTCTGTAGCTAAAAATTGCCATCAAAAACAAAATCATTGTGTGTTACGTGAAATTATAAAGAAAAGAATATAAACTCCAGTAACTTAGAGGAATAATTAGAAAATTAGGTCAGAAAAATGTTATGACTTTTAGGCCCAGGTGATGAGGAATAGCTATATACAAACTTCCTACATCCACAGTAAGCCATGATATATTTGATGTCCATGTGATCTCTTGTACTAAGAAGATGTTTTGTGGCATGAAGAAAGGGCAGAAGCAAATCTACCAAGGGTTTTAACAAAGAATCAATCCAATTTGATCAATTTTCAAAGGTGGACCCTGTTCCAGTCACAATCGGTCTCCCAGTTATGTTAGTAGGTGCTTTATGGACTTTAGGGAACAAATGAAAGATTGGCACTATCGGTGATCTCACAAATAAATAATTAAAGGTGGACTGATCAATAACATTGAAATATAAATGCTTCATCCAATACATTTTTCAATTCTCTCTGATAAGACTACTGTTGGATCATGGGATAATTTAAAATAAGCCTTCTCATCATCAAGCTGTCTAAGGGCCTCAGTGATATAATCAGATTTGTTCATAAAAAGTACACTACCGCCTTTATAAGCCTGACGATTGACTAGGTTATCTTTCTGAAATAAGAAATGTACAGCTTCCTGTTCAAGTTTTGTCAAATTGGAAGCTACTGATGCAGTTTGTTCTGAAAATAAAATCAAGTCTTGTTCCATTTGTTTATGGGACATTTCTAAATATGTGCCCAGTGATTTAGAAAGATAAAAAATAGACTTGGGGGAGAAACCAATGTACGATTGTTATGGCGTGGCATCCAAATTTGATTCAAGCTTTAATTGAAAGAGTGAATATGTATCGCAAGTAGTAACAAAATCAGCACCATATTGGATGTCAAGTGGAGTGTGTGCACTACTCTCTTGAGCAAGTTCACCCAATTCGTTAAGGGAAGCAGTACCTTGTACCATCATATAACGTTTCTTGATTGACCTTAGCTGTAGGTACAAACCCAAGCGATATTTTAAAAGTTGTTTCTCAGTGTCCGTCAATGTTTCTGAAGATAAGTTAACCACATCTAAGTGTTGTATTTGTTGTATGTTCGAATCGGCCTGAGAGTATAGTGACTTCTTTTTCCTTTTTCCTCGCCTTTTCCTGGGCCTCACCCTTCTTTTCTGATTGTTCCCCTGTGAAAACCTTCTTTGGAAACCTTTATTTGGGGCAACTGCAGTCTCCAAGTCAATAGCTATAGGTTTTTTAATAATAGGCAATGTGGGGACACTTAAAGGTAATGAACTCCTGGGGTGGGGGTGAAGGGGGGAGATAGAGAGCATCAACTCAGCTTGATGCACTTCTGAAGGGGAAGCTAATGTTAAGGATGATAACTGATTCGTAGTTTTCAAAATAGATTTTTGTGAGTTGGTTTGGATAGGTACTTTTTCAGTTCCAGGCACAGACATACTATTAGCATCATTCATCTGAAAATAACTTTCTTCAGCAGAATCTATGTCTAAACTTGATAGTAATCTAGATCTGTGTCTACCCACTCTACTCCTTTTATAAGGTTTTTTAGTTTCAAATGTAGGCCATCTGTAAACATTGTCACATGAATAATCCTGACTATCCCTTTCAATTTTTTTAAGTTTCAAATTATCTCTAATTTAATTTTAGATGTATTTTTCAACAAGTGTCCCCGTCTTCAAGCTAGTGCACAGTGCTAGTTATTTATCAATTGGTGGCTAAGTAAGCTACATAATCAGACACGTTAACCTTGGCACGAAAGGGTTAATGATTCAAATAGAGCATGCAATTTAAAAAAACAAAAAACTTTCTAATGTTCTTCTATTATCAATTTTTATTTGTTCTCTTGGTATCTTTGGTTGAAAAGCAAGACTGTAAGCTTAGGAGCCTGCCCATTTCTGGAACACTATATGACAGCAGCTTGTGTTATCTATTTTCAAGAGCACTAAATTGCAGCACTATTTCCTTCTATGTATTGCTCCAGACGCCTACCTAGGTATCCCTTCAACAAAGAAAATCATAGAAACTAAGCAAATTTGATAAGTAAATTGCATGCTGTATATGGGGTACTTGTAAAGCGCGGCTAATTACCTGTAAGGGTCTCAAGGCGCTGCTCATTTTATCGACCTTGGAAGGACGAAAGGCTGAGTGGAGCTCGCCGGGGATCGAAACTGCAACCCTTCGGTTGCTACAGAGATCAGCCACAGTGCCTTAGCATGCTGAGCTATCTGTCCGGCAATATACACACACACATATATATATATATACATACACACACATAACACATAGAAAGTCTGGCACTCTCTTGCAAGCACACAGCTAGATTAAAAGAAAAATGGAATAGTTAGTTACAGCATTTGACCAAATGGTGACAGGTCCAGGTCAGGACCTGTGTCACCTTTGTATCTCAGTCTATTTCATTGAAAGTATGCATTGAATGGCTGTAAGTTAGGGACCAAGCAAGGACGACTTGATTTTTTGCTCCTGCGCCTGTCACCATTTGGCTCAAAACTCTTCCATTTTGCTTTAAATTTAGCTGTGTGCTTGTAAGTGTGATGCACTGTCCCTTTAAGAGAGTCACTTCTGAAAACTGAGTACTAGATAAAATGAAAGCAAACATTTCCTTTAAAAGGATAACTTTACACAGGATTCTTACTGTATTATTCAGCCATAGTTTGTAACAAGGAAAAGGCCTCTTAAAATTAGTAGCTTAAAATTCTTACCTAATTTTCCCATTAGCCAGCGTATCTCGCGAAGCAAACAGAACAGCACATGAATCAGATCCTAATCAGTAATCTTGATGCTTTCAGCAAACAAACAAAGTGTTTTTAAATCCAAAAGAGTTGTCCCAGTTTGCAAACAGCAGACGTGATGCTTTAAGTAAATGAAAAGTGTGTTTGAAACCAGAGAACAGATCCAGCATGCACTTTAGATCCCAAACAGTAGCCTTGATGTTTTCAGCAGCATAAAAAGACTAAATCCAGAGATAGGATATATTCATACTAAGGAGGTAATGCAACATCCAAGATAGGTTGTAAGTATTAGTAAAAATCCTGGTGTTATGAAAATCTGTGAGCAGGCAGAGGTTTAATATGCAGTTGGTATTCAGCAGAGAAAGACAGATTTCTTACAACACAAGGCCAGCAAACACAATTAATAAACACAGCACTTGTTAATGGGCAGGGAATGCCTTAAAGGGACACAAAACCCCTTTTTTTCTTTTATGATTCAGATAGATGAGCAGCAATTTTAAGCAATTTTCTAATTTACTGCTTTTATAAATGTTTCTTTTTTTTCCCTTGCTATCTTTATTTGAAAAAGCAGGATTGTAAGCATAGGAGATGGCCCATTTGTGGTTCAGTACCTGGGTAGTGCTTGCTGATTGGTGGTTACATTTAGCCACCAATCAGCAAACGCTACCCAGGTGCTGAACCAAAAATGGTCCGGCTCATATGCTTACATTCCTGTTTTTTTTTTTCAAATAAACAGGATGCCTAAATGCATTGAGTTGCTGCCATGTGATTGACTTATTGGCAATTTGTGTTACCAAGCAATTGAACAGGTATCTATACTATAATAACGTTTGTAAAGGGTCTGTTGGTGTCGCCAGTTGCGCACACACCCCTAAACCACCAACCCCCCACATCACAATAAACCTAATTAACCTATTTACCCCTAAACCGCCAACCCCCCACATCACAATAAACCTAATTAACCTATTTACCCCTAAACCGCCAACCCCCCACATCGCAGTAAACCTAATTAACCTATTAACCCCTAAAACGCCAACCCCCCACATCGCAAATAACTAATTGAATTACTAAGCCCCCTAATCTAACACCCCTAAATTAACTCCAATTACATAAACTAAGTTACAATTGAAATTAAAAATCCTAACATTCATTTAAAAATAAAACCTAACATCAAATTACATAAAATGTATCTAAAATTACAAAAAATAAAAAGTCCAAAATTACAGAAAAAAAAAACAAAATTATCAAAAATAAAAAAATTAAACCTAATCCCTATGAAAAAAAAAAAAAAAAAATCACCCCCTAATCTAAACTAAACTACCATTGCCCTAAGTTAAACAGTTATTTTACATTTAAAAAATACTAAGTCCCCCCCTTACAGTAAAACCCACCAACCAAACCCCCAAAATAAAAAACCTAAAGCTAAAAAACCTAAACTACCCATTGCCCCTAAAGGGGCATTTGTATGGGCATTGCCTTTAAAGGGCATTCAGCTCTTTTACTGCCTTTAAAATGGAATTCAGCTCTTTCATAAGCCCATTAAATACCTAATCTTAAAAATAACCCCCCTCAAAAAAAAAAGCCTGTCTATCCCCCAAATAGGTACTCACCATTCCTGAAGTCCGGCGGAGAAGGCCTTCTTCCAGGCGGTGAAGTCTTCTTGGAGGCGAAGATATCTTCTTCCAGCGCAGCAACCTCTTCTATCTTCATCCAAGACCAAGCCAGCGGGGAGCGGAGGTGACGGTGGAACAGAAGACCGGCGACCACGGAGCCATCGAGTGTGGAGATCCTCTTTGTACAATCGTTGCCACACACTGAAGATGGAATGCAAGGTACCCGTTTAAAAATGGGGTACCTTGCATTCCTATTGGCTAAAATTTTTAACTCAGCCAATAGGAAGAGAGCTACTGAAATCTTATTGGAGCAAAATTTCAGCCAATAGGAATGCAAAGTACCCCAAATTGAATGCGGATCGGATGAAGAGGAGCCTCCACGCCGCTGAGGACCGCCGCCACAGAAGACTGCCGCTGAGGACCGCCATTGAGGACCTCCGCTCCGGATCCGCGCATCAGGGTAGAACGCTCCGCACCTCCGCTCCATGCCGCCTTCACTCCGGATAAAGATAGAAGATGATGGAGCCGCCTGGAAGAAGACCTTTACTGCCAGACTTCAGGAACGGTGAGTACCTATTTGGGGCTTAGTCTTAGGCTTTTTTTTTATTTTTTGGGGTGGCTTTTTTTTAGATTAGGGTTTTTTGGGCTGTAAAAGAACTGATTGCCATTTTAAGGGCAGTAAAAGAGCTAAATGCCCTTTTAAGGGCAATGCCTATACTTTAGCCATTTAGGGGCAATGAGTAGCTTAGGTTTTTTTAGACTTAGTTTTTTCATTTTGGGGAGGTTGGTTGGGTGGGGGGTTTTACTGTTAGGGGGATAATTGGTTTTTTTGTAAGTAAAAGAGCTGTTTAACTTAGGGGAATGCCCTACAAAAGGCCCTTTTAAGAGCTATTGGTAGTTTGGTATTAGATTAGGGGGTGTTTTTATTTTGGTGGGGATTTTTTATTTTGTTAGTGGTATTAGTTTAGGATTACATTTTTTATTTTGGATAGCTTTGTTTATTTTTTTTCTGTAATTTTACATTTTTTATTTTTTTATATTATTACCTTTGGAGTTTATATATATTTTTAAAATAGACTGCCCTCTGGCAGGCTTATCTCCTAGTACCAAACAAAGTGACCAGTGGGCGTATACACATAAATAGACATATTTATACACTTTTGAGCCCTTTCTAGTGAAATACCTATAAACATACAATATAATTTTTATTCATGTTTAGCATGTTTTAATGTGTTTTGAATAGAAATACTTTAAATTCCTATATTCTTCACTTAGAAGGATTTAAATAGGTATATATACAGTATATACTTTATTTATATATATATATATATATATATATATATATATATATATATATATATATATATATATATATACCAGTATATCAGTATATACTGTTTATATCTGTATATATTAATATAAATATATAGGTATGAATATATATTTTACAAAAAATAATCATATATTGTAAACTATTCCAAACACACCTTTAGGTTTAGCGCAGTTTATCTAGCGCAGTGTTGGGTTAGTGCACAAGTGATAAAAAATTAGCGTTGCAATTGTAATCTGTCCCTTTAAATATGCACCAATTAGCACCATTCTAGAAGCCAATCTCAGAGTACAGCCTTAGTTTACCATTGAATGTTATGTCCCTTTAAAAGTGATGGGGCTTAGGGTCTGATGTGCTAAAAGTCACCGGGCTGGCAAAATTATTTAAGAAAGTTTGCAAGTACTTCTATTTGCCTGGTGGAATGATCTAAAGAGACTTTTTATTGAACCAAACCATAAAATAGGCAGGAAAAAATTGCATTGTTAATGTGCATCAAAAATCGAAACAAAACTGTTCACAAAAAATCGTATTTTATCAAAAATGTAAAATATGTATGTAAATTACACAGGAAGAAATCATATTTATTATGCACAGTGTAAATCAGAATTTAAGTACACTGGATGTGCAAAAAACACAGGAATTTGTACTTATAAAAACGAAATACAAAGCATAAATTGTTGTTTTATCATAAAATGCGCTTAACATGGGCGTTTCATGTGTGTGTGTGAAATTGTCTCTCATATCCCAGCATAATTATCTAAACATTTCCGTACTTCAGATCTCTCTGTTTTTTTCTTGCAACTTAAAAGTTGGCAAGCTGGTGACAAAATACACAAAATACTTAAACCCTAATAGAAAAAACACAGGCATATGAAAATAGAGGTGATTGTAAGATGCTATACACAGAAAGCAGCGTAATGTGATTTGTTTTTGATGCAGGATTTCACGATTGATTTCATTTTTAAGGTGCATTCACTGCTAACTTCGCTCTACCCTGAAAAGTTTCCCTTTCAAGCGAGATCTATTACTTTCTATAGGAGGAATCTCGGAACTTAAAGATAATTCTACATGGGTAGTCCCTGCGAATGTCAATGTGAAAAACTACGTCTGATCCGGCAAAGTTTAGATCATTGGGCCAATAGATGGTTCAGAAAGTGATTAAGTGACATGAAACCCCCAATTTTTATTTCTTTATTCAAATAGAGCATACTTCCAAATTATCAAATTTGCTTAATTCTCTCAGTACCCTTTGTTGAAGGAGCAATGCTGATCACGTCCAGTGTGCCAATGACAATATGTGCTGCTACTAATCAGCAACTTGCTCCTGAGCCTACCTAGGTATGCTTTTCACCAAAAGATTTCAAGAGAACAAAAGCAAACTAGATACCAGAAGTAAATTGGAATATTTTTTTAAATGACATGCTCTATCTGACTAATTAAAGAAAAAAACAGACTTTACTGTCCCTTTAATATAATTAAAACTTAAATTAGCACATTCAGACATTGGATTAGATTCATAAACGCTTATGAGTTTGCTCAGGGACCTTGTTGAAAAGGTGAGATCATGTTCGAAATTTATTTGGCATCAATTCACCTATAATTCCAAAAGTATTCTTATTGTACATTCCTCCCATTATGTAGTTGTGTTAAATGCCCAATACATGTTAACCTGCACATTAAATAATGCTTATTACTTCAGAAATACACTTTAAACACGGTAAATGTGTTTGTAAGTGCAGAATATTCACATGTCTTGGTATTTTTTAAGAAAAGTAGGATAGAATGAAAGACATTTTGGAACCAGCAGGTGTAACAGGGGTTTTTCACCCAAACCTCAGCAAAGCATGAGGAATTCATAAATATATATGTATATATATATATGCACAGTATATATCAGCAATAAAATACGGCACAGCTAAAGATGTGCACACAAAGCGATGGGGGCCTATTTATCAAAGGTCTTGCGGACCTGATCCGACAGTGCGGATCAGGTCCGCCAGACCTCGCTGAATACGGAGAGCATTACGCTCTCCATATTCAACATTGCACCAGAAGCTCTTGTGAGCTGCTGGTGCAACACCGCCCCCTGCAGACTCGCGTCCAATCGGCCGCCAGCAGGGAGTGTCAATCAACCCGATCGTACTTAATCGGGTTGATTTCCGGCGATTCCTGTCCGCCTCATTGGAGCAGGCGGACAGGGTTAGACTGCTGTTTCATAACTGGTGTTTCTGGCGAGTCTGAAGACTCGCCAGAAACACGGGCCCACAAGCTCCGTTCAGAGCTTGATAAATGGGCCCCTTTGGCTTTAAAGCAATTAACCTACCATTTTGCTAGCAAAATTTGCATGGTTCTATAGTCCAGGGACATACACTTGAAAAGACTCATTTACTGTGTAGCATGTTGCTGGGTAAATGCATTGAATCATGCAGGATTCCTTCCAACCTCTCATGAGGCAGTGGAAAAAAAAAATACAATTTTCAGAGATAAATGAGCATAATTAAATATTTTATGAGGAATTCCATTTTGCATTTAATTACCCTTTAAAGTTTATATTAGGCAATTAATTTATAGTTACCAGCTAATAGACTGATCTGGCTACCAAGAGGTAATTTTTCTGCCCAGTTCATACATTATATCTTATATGATCCATATTATCTATAGTCAGAATCTATCTAATCAAATTATTTTCTATCTTACTATAAACTCCACCAAGGGACTGGGAAGCTATTGTATATAATTATACTTGTCTTTCGCTAAATAGTGACAGCGTTGGTTTGACTTTTTGAGCACTTTTGCTTAAAGAAAAATAGCTTTAGGTGTTTGCTAATGACTGCTAAATATACCAATACAGAAGTGCATTATGAGCACATTTGGCAGGAGAAGAGTTGTGATACTTTTAAATATCGACTTCATTGCAATTAGCAAAATAATTTCATTCCCTATACAGTAGATCTTCCAATTCCGGTTATTGTGACTGTGAGCTTGGGATTTTGCTGTTCCTCCCACAATGCTAATTGTCTGAATAACGATTTCTGGGTCACTAATTATCAGCAGCGACACTCAGCTCGGGGACACAATTACAGAAAGAACCCTAATTAATCAAGAGTAATTAAGAAACTTTATATTACTCGGAGAGATTAATGAATGTAACTGCACTAGGAATCAATGGAAGAACACGGCATGATACACTTAAAACACTGACATGGGATAAGACAAAAATAATCATAAACACATAAAGAAGGTAAATGCTGTATTTTTAATACAGATTTAAGTTATATAAAAATGTTATGTTGCTTTTTTTATACATAATACATCAAAATAGTAACTTCTCCCTAATATGCCCAGTAACCAAAAATATTAAATTAAAACCTTTAGTTAAAGAGACACTAAACCCAATTTTTTTTCTTTCATGATTCAGATAGAGCGTGCAATTTTAAGCAACTTTCTAATTTACTCCTATTATACATTTTTCTTCATTCTCATTGAAAAAGAAGGCATCTAAGCTAAGGAGCCAGCCAATTTTTAGTCCAGTACGTCGGACAGCACTTGTTTATTGATAAGTGAATTTATCCACCAATCAGCAAGAACAACCCAGGTTGTTCACCAAAAATGGGCCGGCATCTAAACTTACATTCTTGCTTTTCAAATAAAGATACCAAGAGAATGAAGAAATTTTGATAATCGGAGTAAATTAGAAAGTTGCTTAAAATTGCATGCTCTATCTGAATCGCAAAAGAAAAAAAATGGGTTCAGTGTCCCTTTAACTAGATACTGTTTGTACAACTTTTTTCACTGTTCAAGTTTTTATGTGTATTCAGTTTGCACTTTGACAAATGGAACCCGGTACATTTAGCCTATGAACCTGAGAAATGGAGATGTAACTGATTGTGTTGCTAAAAAAATCAGATATTTCATCAGATCTTTTCATTTTAATTGCAAAGTTGTTAAAACATTTGCTTTCCATATCCCCAAGGATTTTATGTGTTCTTTTACCTATGTATAATGGGGTACAGGAGCGGATATTCCAAACATTGTCAGATGGATGAGAAATTGCTGGTTTGGGTTTGCCTCTTGCTATCTCTATTTAAAGAGAGGGAATGTAACACTTAGGAGCCGGACCATTTTTGGTTCAGAACCTGGGTTACGCTTGCTTAAAATGTAGCTACCAATAAGCAAGCGCTATCCAGGGTGCTGAACCTAAAATGGGCCAGCTCCTAAGCTTTACATTCTTGCTTTTTAAATAAAGATAGCAAGAGAACGAAGGAAAATTGGTAAAAGGAGTAAATTAGAAAGTTACTTACAATTGCATGCTCTATCTCAATCATGAAAGAACAAATTTGGGTTTAGTGTCCCTTTAAAGGGAGATGAAACCCAAAACATCTCTTTCATAATTCAGACAGAGCATGTAATTTTAAACAACTTTCCAATTTACTTCTATTATCTAATTTTCTTACGCCTAGATTTAGAGTTTTGCGGCCAAAGGGGTGCGTTAGCTACGCGTGTTTTTTTTCTAGGGCTGCTTCTAAACAACGCTGGTATTTACAGTTCTCTGAAGGGCTGCGTTAGGCTCCAAAAAGGGAGCGTACAGGCATATTTACAGCTACTTCAACTCTCAATACCAGCGTTGCTTACGGTAGCGGCTAGCTGGAAAAACGTGCTTGTGCACGATTCCCCCATAGGAAACAATGGGGCAGTTTGGGCTGAAAAAAAACCTAACACCTGCAAAAAAGCAGCGTTCAGCTCCTAAAGCAGCCCCATTGTTCCTATGGGGAAACAGTTTCTAAGTCTGCACCTAACACCCTAACATGAACCCAGAGTCTAAACACCCCTAACCTTACACTTATTAACCCCTAATCTGCTGCCCCCGCTATCACTGACCCCTGCATTACACTATTAACCCCTAATCTGCCGCTCCGGACACCGCCGCAACCTACATTATCCCTATGAACCCCTAATATGCTGCCCCTAACATTGCCGACACTTACATAATATTTATTAACCCCTAATCTGCCCCCCAACGTCGCCGCTACCTACCTACACTTATTAACCCCTAATCTGCGACCGGACCTCGCTGCTACTCTAATAAATGGATTATCCCCTAAAGCTAAGTCTAACCCTAACCCTAACACCCCCTAACTTAAATATAATTTTATTCTACTGAAATAAATTAAATATTATTAACTAAAGTATTCCTATTTAAAGCTAAATACTTACCTGTAAAATAAACCCTAATAAAGCTACAATATAACGAATAATTATATTGTAGCTATTTTAGGATTTATATTTATTTTACAGGCAACTTTGTATTTATTTTAACTAGGTACAATAGCTATTAAATAGTTATTTACTATTTAATAGCTACCTAGTTAAAATAATTACAAAATTACCTGTAAAATAAATCCTAACCTAACACTACACTATCAATAAATAAATTAAATCAATTAACTACAATTACATACAATTAAATAAACTAAACTAAATTACAAAAAAAAACACTAAATTACAAAAAATAAAAAAAGATTACAAGAATTTTAAGCTAATTACACCTACTCTAAGCCCCCTAATAAAATAACAAAGCCCCCAAAATAAAAAAATTCCCTACCTTATTCTAAATTAAAATAGTTAACAGCTCTATTACCTTACCAGCCCTTAAAAGGGCTTTTCTTTCATGTAATTAGCAAGAGTCCATGAGCTAGTGACGTATGGGATATACATTCCTACCAGGAGGGGCAAAGTTTCCCAAACCTTAAAATGCCTATAAATACACCCCTCACCACACCCACAAATCAGTTTTTACAAACTTTGCCTCCTATGGAGGTGGTGAAGTAAGTTTGTGCTAGATTCTACGTTGATATGCGCTCCGCAGCAGGTTGGAGCCCGGTTTTCCTCTCAGCGTGCAGTGAATGTCAGAGGGATGTGAGGAGAGTATTGCCTATTTGAATGCAATGATCTCCTTCTACGGGGTCTATTTCATAGGTTCTCTGTTATCGGTCGTAGAGATTCATCTCTTACCTCCCTTTTCAGATCGACGATATACTCTTATATATATACCATTACCTCTGCTGACTTTCATTTCAGTACTGGTTTGGCTTTCTACAAACATGTAGATGAGTGTCCTGGGGTAAGTAAATCTTATTTTCTGTGACACTCTAAGCTATGGTTGGGCACTTTTTTATAAAGTTCTAAATATATGTATACAAACATTTATTTGCCTTGACTCAGGATGTTCAACATTCCTTATTTTCAGACAGTCAGTTTCATATTTGGGATAATGCATTTGAATCAATCATTTTTTCTTACCTTAAAATTTTTTTGACTTTTTCCCTGTGGGCTGTTAGGCTCGCGGGGGCTGAAAATGCTTCATTTTATTGCGTCATTCTTGGCGCGAACTTTTTTGGCGCAACATTTTTTTCTGTTTCCGGCGTCATACGTGTCGCCGTAAGTTGCGTCATTTTTGACGTTCTTTTGCATCAAAAGTGTCGGCGTTCCGGATGTGGCGTCATTTTTGGCGCCAAAAGCATTTAGGCGCCAAATAATGTGGGCGTCTTATTTGGCGCTAAAAAAATATGGGCGTCACTTTTGTCTCCACATTATTTAAGTCTCATTATTTATTGCTTCTGGTTGCTAGAAGCTTGTTCACTGGCATTTTTTTCCCATTCCTGAAACTGTCATTTAAGGAATTTGATCAATTTTGCTTTATATGTTGTTTTTTCTATTACATATCGCAAGATGTTCCACGTTGCAACTGAGTCAGAAGATACTTCAGGAAAATCGCTGCCCGGTGCTGGAGCTACCAAAGCTAAGTGTATCACTTTTGGTATCTGTTCCTTCAGCTGTTGTTTGTATTAAATGTTATGACAAACTTGTTAATGCAGATAAAATTTCCTTTAGTACTGTTACATTACCTGTTGCTGTTCCGTCAACATCTAATACTCAGAGTGTTCCTGATAACATTAGAGATTTTGTTTCTAAATCCATTAAGAAGGCTATGTCTGTTATTTCTCCTTCTAGTATACATAAAAGTCTTTTAAAACTTCTCTTTTTTCAGATGAATTTTTAAATGAACATCATCATTCTGATACTGTTAATGGTTCTTCTGGTTCAGAGGTTTCTGTCTCAGAGGTTGATGCTGATAAATCTTTGTATTTGTTCAAGATGGAATTTATTCGTTCTTTATTTAAAGAAGTATTAATTGCATTAGAAATAGAGGATTCTGGTCCTCTTGATACTAAAACTAAATGTTTAAATAAGGTTTTTAAATCTTCTGTAGTTATTCCAGAAGTGTTTCCTGTCCCTGATGCTATTTCTGAAGTAATTTCCAGGGAATGGAATAATTTGGGTAATTCATTTACTCCTTTTAAAACGTTTTAAGCAATTATATCCTGTGCCATCTGACAGATTAGAGTTTGGGACAAAATCCCTAAGGTTATGGGGCTGTCTCTACTCCTGCTATATTTTTAGCGGATGTTGCTGCAGCTTCAACTTTTTGGTTAGAAGTTTTAGCGCAACAAGTAACAGATCATAATTCTCATAGCATTATTATTCTATAACATGCTAATTATTTTATTTGTGATGCCATCTTTGATATCATTAGAATTGATGTCAGGTATATGTCTCTAACTATTTTAGCTAGAAGAGCTTTATGGCTTAAAACTTGGAATGCTGATATGTCTTCTAAGTCAATTTTGCTTTCCCTTTCTTTCCACGGTAATAAATTATTTGGTTCTCAGTTGGATTCTTATCTCAACTGTTACTGGAAGGAAGGGAACTTTTTTACCACAGGATAAAAAATCTGAGGTAAATTTAGGTCTAATAATTGTTTTCGTTCCTTTCATCACAACATGGAACAAAAGCCTGATCCTTCATCCTCAGGAGCGGTATCAGTTTGGAAACCTTCTTCACTTTGGAATATATCCAAGCCTTATAGAAACCCAAAGCCAGCTCCTAAGTCCCCATGAAGGTGCGGCCCTCATTCCAGCTCAGCTGGTATGGGGCAGTTTACGTTCTTTTCAAAGAAATTTGGATCAATTCCGTTCACAATCTCTGGTTTCAGAACATTGTTTCAGAAGGGTACAGAATTGGCTTCAAGTTAAGGCCTCCTGCAAAGAGATTTTTTTCTTTCCCGTGTCCCAGTAAACCCAGCAAAGGCTCAAGCATTTCTGAAATGTGTTTCAGATCTAGAGTTGGCTGGAGTAATTATGCCAGTTCCAGTTTTGGAACAGGGGCTGGGGTTTTATTCTATCTCTTCATTGTACCAAAGAAGGTCAATTCCTTCAGACCAGTTCCGGATCTATCAATATTGAATCGTTATGTAAGGATACCAACATTCAAGATGGTAGCTGTAAGGACTATCCTGCCTTTTGTTCAGCAAGGGCATTATATGTCTACAATAGATTTACAGGATGCATATCTGCATATTCCGATTCATCCAGATCACTTTTAGTTTCTGAGATTCTCTTTTTTAGACAAGCATTACCAGTTTTGTGGCTCTACCGTTTGGCTTAGCATCAGCTCCAAGAATTTTTACAAAGGTTCTCGGTGCCCTTCTGTCTGTATTCAGAGAACAGGGTATTGGTATTTGCTTATTTGGATGATATCTTGGTACTTACTCAGTCTTCACATTTAACAGAATCTCATACGAATCGACTTGTGTTGTTTCTTTAAGATCATGGTTGGAGGATCAATTTACCAAAAAGTTCCTCAGACAAGGCTAACCTTTTTAGGTTTCCAGGTAGATTCAGTGTCTATGACTCTGTCTTTGTCAGACAAGAGAAGTCTAACATTGATATCAGCTTGTCAAAACCTTCAGTCACAATCATTCCCTTTGGTAGCCTTATGCATGGAAATTTTAGGTCTTATGACTGCTGCATCGGACGCGATCTCCTTTGCTCATTTTCACATGCGACCTCTTCAGCTCTGTATGCTGAACCAATGGTGCAGGGATTACACAAAGATATCTCAATTAATATCTTTTAAAACCGATTGTACGACACTCTCTGACGTGGTGGACAGATCACCATCGTTTAGTTCAGGGGGCTTCTTTTGTTCTTCCGACCTGGACTGTAATTTCAACAGATGCAAGTCTTACAGGTTGGGGAGCTGTGTGGGGGTCTCTGACGGCACAAGGGGTTTGGGAATCTCAGGAGGTGAGATTACCGATCAATATTTTGGAACTCCGTGCAATTTTCAGAGCTCTTCAGTCTTGGCCTCTTCTGAAGAGAGAGTTGTTCATTTGTTTTCAGACAGACAATGTCACAACTGTGGCATACATCAATCATCAAGGAGGGACTCACAGTCCTCTGGCTATGAAAGAAGTATCTCGAATTCTGGTTTGGGCGGAATCCAGCTCCTGTCAAATCTCTGCGGTTCATTTCCCAGGTATAGACAATTAGGAAGCGGATTATCTCAGTCGTCAAACGTTGTATCCGGGCGAATGGTCTCTTCACCCAGAGGTATTTCTTCAGATTGTTCAAATGTGGGAACTTCCAGAAATAGATCTGATGGTTTCTCATTTAAACAAGAAACTTCCCAGGTATCTGTTCAGACCCCGGGATCCTCAGGCGGAGGCAGTGAATGCATTATCACTTCCTTGGAAGTATCATCCTGCCTATATCTCTCCGCCTCTAGTTCTTCTTCCAAGAGTAATCTCCAAGATTCTGAAGGAATGCTCGTTTGTTCTGCTGGTAGCTCCAGCATGGACGGATTCTTTTTCGGATGGCCTCTTGCCAACCGTGGGCTCTTCCGTTAAGACCAGACCTTCTGTCGCAAGGTCCTTTTTTCCATCAGGATCTCAAATCTTTAAATTTAAGGGTATGGAGATTGAACGCTTGATTCTTGGCCAAAGAGGTTTCTCTGACTCTGTGATTAATACTATGTTACAGGCTCGTAAATTTGTATCTAGAGAGATATATTATAGAGTCTGGAAGACTTATATTTCTTAGTGTCTTCTCATCATTTTTCCTGGCATTCTTTTAGAATTCCGAGAATTTTTTTACAGTTTCTTCAGGATGGTTTAGATAAAGGTTTGTCCGCAAGTTCCTTGACAGGACAAATCTCTGCCCTTTCTGTTCTTTTTCACAGAAAGATTGCTAATCTTCCTGATATTCATTGTTTTGTACAAGACTTGGTTCGTATAAAACCTGTCATTCAGTCAATTTCTCCTCCTTGGAGTTTGAATTTGGTTCTGGGGGCTCTTCTAGCTCCTCCTTTTGAACCCATGCATTCATTTGGACATTAAACTTCTTTCTTGGAAAGTTTTGTTTCTTTTGGCCATCTCTTCTGCCAGAAGAGTCTCTGAATTATCTGCTCTTTCTTGTGAGTCTCCTTTTCTGATTTTTCATCAGGATAAGGCGGTGTTGCGAACTTCTTTTGAATTTTTTCCTAAGGTTGTGTATTCTAACAACATTAGTAGAGAAATTGTGGTTCCTTCATTATGTCCTAATCCTAAGAATTCTAAGGAGAAATCATTGCATTCTTTGGATGTTGTTAGAGCTTTGTATTATTATGTTGAAGCTACTAAGTCTTTCCGAAAGACTTCTAGTCTATTTTTCATCTTTTCTGGTTCTAGAAAAAGCCAGAAAGCTTCTGCCATTTCTTTGGCATCTTGGTTGAAATCTTTAATTCATCATGCCTATGTCGAGTCGGGTAAAACTCTGCCTCAAAGGATTACAGCTCATTCTACTAGGTCAGTTTCTACTTCCTGGGCGTTTAGGAATGAAGCTTCGGTTGATCAGATTTGCAAAGCAGCAACTTGGTCCTCTTTGCATACTTTTACTAAATTCTACCATTTTGATGTGTTTTCTTCTTCTGAAGCAGTTTTTGGTAGAAAAGTACTTCAGGCAGCGGTTTCAGTTTGAATCTTCTGCTTATGTTTTCATTAAACTTTATTTTGGGTGTGGATTATTTTCAGCAGGAATTGGCTGTCTTTATTTTATCCCTCCCTCTCTAGTGACTCTTGCGTGGAAAGATCCACATCTTGGGTAGTCATTATCCCATACGTCACTAGCTCATGGACTCTTGCTAATTACATGAAAGAAAACATAATTTATGTAAGAACTTACCTGATAAATTCATTTCTTTCATATTAGCAAGAGTCCATGAGGCCCACCCTTTTTGTGGTGGTTATGATTTTTTTGTATAAAGCACAATTATTCCAATTCCTTATTTTATATGCTTTTGCACTTTTTTCTTATCACCCCACTTCTTGGCTATTCGTTAAACTGATTTGTGGGTGTGGTGAGGGGTGTATTTATAGACATTTTAAGGTTTGGGAAACTTTGCCCCTCCTGGTAGGAATGTATATCCCATACGTCACTAGCTCATGGACTCTTGCTAATATGAAAGAAATGAATTTATCAGGTAAGTTCTTACATAAATTATGTTTTTGCGGGGCATGCCCCAAAGAAATCAGCTCTTTTGCCTGTAAAAAAAAACACAATACCACCCCCAACATTACCACAACCCACCACCCACATACCCCTACTCTAACCCAAACCCCCCTTAAATAAACCTAACACTACCCCCCCTGAAGATCTCCCTACCTTGAGTCGTCTTCACTCAGCCAAGCACCGATGGACCAAAAGAAGACATCCGGAGCGGCAGAAGTCTTCATCCTATCCGGGCAGAAGAGGACATCCGGACCGGCAGACATCTTCAACCAAGCGGCATCTTCTATCTTCATCCATCCGACGAGGAGAGACTCCATCTTCAAGACCTCCAGCGCGGAACATCCTCTTCCTACCGACGACTACCGACGAATGAAGGTTCCTTTAAAGGATTACTTTCTGTTATAATGTTTAAGCCAAACAACTAACATATCAAAGTTAATAAACATTAATTAAAACCTACTGACCTATATTTTCTCTAAAACAAAGTTTCATAACGTTATAAAAGTTATATCTTTTATTCCCCTATGATGTTACGTTATCCTGCCCACTATTTTCAGCACTGTGTGTTCAAAATACTTAAACCAATGAAATTGTGTTTAAAGCGCCATTTTGAAACCTAGGTATTGTAAACGGATTGGTACAGAGCAAAGGATACCCACGGAGTGGGTTTGGAAAACAAATAAATTTGCAGACAAGATTTCTGATATACGGTAGAGATATGTTAATGAAATGCTATTGATAAAAAGCGTATTTGGGGTAGTTAGTTAGTAACAGGCATAGAAAATATTTACTTACAGTGGCCCTTTAAGTGACGTCATCCAAGATGGCGTCCCTCAAATTCCGATTGGCTGATAGGATTCTAGCAAGCACAAAAGTCAGCGCACCCGGCTTTAAAGAAACTGAAGGCACACGGAAATATTCTCAAATAGTGAATTTAATATAATGTATACAAATAACATTACATGACAAGAAGTGTATGGTGGCTGTCTCCACCGGCCTTCAGTTTCTTTAAAGCCGGGTGCGCTGACTTTTGTGCTTGCTGGATTTTGTTGGAGCGGTGGTGGATCGCTCTTGTCCTCGCACCGGCTGTTGGATCCTGCTACGCTACTACGTCATCACGACACTATTGGAGGAGGGATCATCTACGTGAAGGCCACTGCAGAAATTTACAACATGAAAGGCAGCCGTGTCTGAGCGCTCCCTCACGTTGGTTTGTCTGATAGGATTCTATCAGCCAATCGGAATTAAGGTAGGAAAAATCTGATTGGCTGATTAAATCAGCCAATCAGATTCAAGTTCAATCCGATTGGCTGATCCAATCAGCCAATCAGATTGAGCTCGCATTCTATTGGCTGATCAGAACAGGGATAATGTAGGTGGCGGCGATGTGCGGTCGGCAGATTAGGGGTTAAAAAATTTTATTATAGTGGCGGCGATGTGGGGGGGGCCTCGGTTTAGGGGTACATAGGTAGCTTATGGGTGTTAGTGTACTTTACAGTAGTTAAGAGCTTTATAAACTGGCGTTAGCCCAGAAAGCTCTTAACTACTGACTTTTTTCTGCAGCTGGAGTCTTGTCGGTAGAGGGTCTACCGCTCAGTTCAGCCAAGACTCTAAATACCGGCGTTAGGAAGATCCCATTGAAAAGATAGGATACACAATTGACGTAAGGGGATCTGCGGTATGGAAAAGTCGTGGCTGGAAAGACCCTTTCCTGGCTGACTCTAAATACCAGTGGGCGGTAAAAAGCAGCGTTAGGAGCCCTTAATGCTACTTTTGACGGCTAACGCAGAACTCTAAATCTAGGCCTTAGTTTTTTTTAATCCTTTGCACTATATGGCAGCGGTTTTGCAAGAATGTTATACATTAGTAAGAGCACTAGATGGCAGCACTTGCCATGTAGCGATCCATCTGTGCAGACTACCTACCTAGGTATCTCTTAATCAATTAATAACAGGAGCACGAAGGAAATAGGATAACAGAAGTTAATTTAAAACTTTTTTCAAACTGTATGCTGTGCTAGAACCATTAAAGGGACATCATACTTATATGCTAAATTACTTGAAAGTGATGTAGCATAACTTTAAAAATTTGACAAGAAAATATCATAAACATCTTTATGTAAAAAGGAAGATATTTTACCTCAAGATTTCTTTAGGCCACAATAGTAAGTGCTCAGTGAATGGTTATCCTTCAGCTACTGTCCAGCTGCAGGTTGGAAGAAAAAAAAATAGCCAATCAGCATCAGCAAAAGAAAACAAATACTGAATATTCAGGGGGAATATTTACATTCATTTTTGTCAAAACTAATGTAAACGTTCCTTTGCTACAGGTGAAAAAGTTCAACTGTAGCCTTATACTTACCTCTAGCGTGCTGGAGAGCTGCGCTAATCCCGGCCCTTCTTTACAGAGTCCAGGGCCGTGCTAATAGGAGGTTTAAATAGGTTTAAATAGGAGTGCGCTAAGCATCCAATTAGCGTACCTGGGGCTATGTAAAGAAGGGTCGGGATTAGTACTGCTCCCCAGTGCGCTATAAGTAAGTATTTTACATTTAAAGTGAAGGTCAAGTTGGATGAATTAGTGCCCAGCTTTTAATAAACCTATTAAAAACAAGGGCACTTTAATTCATCAAAATTGACATTTCACTCCTTTTCTTCAAAACTTATTAAAAACCGGGCACTAATTTATCCAAATTGACCTTCACTTTAAAGGTAATTTAAAGGAAACTAATGTATACTAACAAATATTAATTTTCTTTAAATTTAGCTAGTACATTTGTGCGTAACAAAACGAATGCACAAGCCTAGTAAAAACTATCACCGTTTGATTGGTACATAATGTATATATGTTGCAATCACCCACAATCAAACACAACAACTGTTCAGATATCTTGTCGCATACAAAGTCATGGCTTACATGATACACACAACTGACCGATGCAGCATTTCATATTCCTGAAACAGTAATCATTTTACTAAACACAGTTTTGCTAATACAAGTGTATTGCAAAACATATTCTAATCAGCACTGAAATTATGTACCCGTACACACTCCAATTTTGACTTAAAGGGACACTAAATTCAAAATAAACTTTTATTATTCATATAGAGCAGCAGTTTGAGGATACTTTCCAATTTACTTTCATTATCAAATGTTGCACAGTCTTTTTATATTCACACTTTCTGGGGGGGAAAATCCTACTGAGCATGTGCACAAGCTCACAGGGTATACGTGTACTAGTCTGTGATTGGCTAATGTCTGTCACATGATACAGGGGCCAGAAAATGGGAGAAAATATTAAATTGTCAGAAAAGAATCTACTGCTTATTTGAAATTGAGGAGTATGGGGTAGATTTATTAAACCCCGGACAGACATGATTCGCTATAGCGAATCATGTCTACCCTGTATCGCTAAATTTCTAGTGAAATGCTTTTGCAATGCCGCCCCCTGCACATTCGGGGCCAATTGGCCTCTAGCAGGGGGTGTCAATCACCCTGATCGGATCGGGCTGGTTGCTGACCGCCACCTCAGAGGTGGCAGATGAGTTAAGTCTTATGACCGCTGCTTCTTAACTTAAGTTTCCAGCGAGCCAGAAACTTCAGGGGTAGATTGCAGCATATGCTGCTTGATAAATCTACCTCTAAGTGTTAAATCATTGTATTTTTATTATGCATTTGTTAATTATGCAATTCTACTGCATTGAGTGGTCCTTTAAGCCCCATTAATACATATCTATGATAGAGTAAATACAGCTTGCAATTTCATTTTTACCTTGAAAATTCTACACCTCAGCCGACAGAGATGAAAATCTTTAGATTGTTTTGCTATATTTTGGCCTTGTTCTCTCTTGGGGCTTCAACTTACAGGAAATATTTCTGTGTAATTAAAATGTAACCCTGAACCTATCAAAACACCCTATAGATATTTAAGTATTGCTGAAAGTCCCTTGGCCATTTGATATACTAGTGATCTACATTCCTGGAGTTTGTTTAAGCCTCAGCTGATAAAGTCTTACAGGGTTATATTTTGAGGAGGCAACATATTCTGAAGAATAATTTGAGGGTATACCCCTTTGCAATTACTTAAAGGGACAGTCGAGTTAAAATTAAACCTTCATGATTCAGATAGGGCATTCAATATTAAGCAACTTTACAATTTATTTTTATCATCTAATTTGCTTTGTTCTCTTGCTGGTATTTTTGAAAAAGCTAAACCTAGGTAGGCTCAAACTGATTTCTAAAACCGTAGAAAATCGCCTCTTAGCTCAGAGCATTTTGAAAGTTTTTCACAGTTAGACATTGCTAGTTCATGTGTTTCATATAGATAACATTGGACTCACTCCCGTGGAGTTATTTAGGAATCTGCACTGATTGGCTAAACTACATGCCTGTCAAAAGCACTGAGATAGGGGGGCAATAATAAAACTATGTTGGTTATCCAAAACTGGGGAATGGGTAAAAAAGGTATTATGTATCTTTTAAAAAAATTAAAAATCTAGAGTAGACTGTCCCTTAATGCCACATCATACTTACTGCCACCCCCCCCCCCCATTCATACTTCTGAACAGCTCATGCGCTTGAACCCCAGAAGACAGAGGAAGGTACGCTTTGCTATATTCTGTAAATGTGTTTTTGGGCAAATGGTATAGTGTCCATATCTACTTTCTTGTAGTTTGATAATAAAAGGTTAATCACTGTTGTATGGGGCAAACAGGAAACAGGTATATAATGACCAAGTTCTTATTATAAACTAGCTTTTATCAGTTCCAGTCAATCTGAATGATCTTACAAAGTGCATCACATGCATATTTTTTGAGTATTCATATTTAAATATATTCAAAAACATCTGAAAACCTCAGGATAGGACATTTATCCTATGCTTTTCAAACTCTTTCATGGCATTGGACACCCCTATAACTTGAGTGGCAATAATTCAACACCAAGATTCCAATTAATCAGAAAATATTTTTTGTAGGCATTTGTCAAAGAGGTTTTTGACTTTTAAAATTCTAAATTCTAAATGTATGACTTCCTGTTTTTACTGCCAATTTTGTTGTTTTTTCACAGCGTTTCCATTTTTCTTATGCATGTTCCATTGCCATGTTAGTAAACCATATTTTATTTTTTAATATAAAGTTATGAAAGGCATGAAAGTAAAATTTCAGATGCAATTTCATTAGACTTTTCAATTTTGTTATCAAAATGTACTTGTTTACTTTATTAGCAGAAAAAATTGAACACAAGGGCCAAATATAATATTACTGCAGTATACGGTATTACACTTTGATCACAATTATAAAAAAAAATGTTGAATGATTATTTCTAAACTAAAGTCACCTAAAAATTCTAACTTTCATCGCTCCGCCACCATGGATGTGCATTATACTTGTGTAAAATCTTACATTAAGTCACAGCCCATGAGAAAGGAGCTCTCCGATCCTACCTGATAATATCTCCAAGCAGACAAGCTGTGCATGCGCACTGAGAACCTCTAGATTCTAACAAAAATGTAAACAGTGGATTGTGATGTGCTCAGCAATAGGATTTACAGTTTACTAGGTGTTTAAGCTGGTTATCTGTGCAGTGAACTGCAAGAATAAAAAAACCTTTTGTGTTTAAAAATGTCCAATATTATTTATACATAACTTGTTCTCAGGAACTTTAAAACCAATCTTTTATGTAACTTGCCTAAAAATTATTTACAGGAAAATGGTCGACGTTTTGTCTTTTTAAACCTTTTTCGAGATATCATTAAATATATTGAAATCTGTGAACAATATTAACAGAAAAAGTGTATTTGTATAAATCACACACACCAAGTTCGCTAAATAAAAACCTTCAAATTATTTACTAAAAAGTGACATTAAATCTTTATAACTGACACACTCTTCTTAATAAAAAAAATACCCTCTGCAAAACAATTTGAGCTATACGTGGATTATGCTACATTAAAGCGATAGTAAATCCAAGTGTTTAAAAAACACTAGAATTTATCATCACTAAAAATAAATTGACGGTAAGTCCAAGCCTTTAAAAAAACACTAGGATTTATCATCACTAAAAATAAATTGACGGTAAGTCCAAGCCTTTAAAAAAACACTAGGATTTACCATTACAGGAATAAACTAGACTTTCATTGATCACTTATTAAAAAAAAGGGTGCTAAACTCACCCTGCCTGCGTCACGGCTCCTCGTTAAAGTCAGTGCCTCCGGCCGCCCATGGCACATCGCTCTTTCCAAATGAGGTGACGTTTCCACCTCTACACCAATAGCCGTGATAGCATACAGAACACTGTCAGATGACAAGCATGGCTATTGGTTTAGAAGTGGAAATGTCAGCTCATTGAGAGAAGAGCGCTGTGGTGTGGGCAGACGGAGGCTCTGACTTTAGCGAGGTAAGGTATATATAACTTACTGCAGTAAGTTTGGCTTCAGGGTACCAAAAGATGAACATCCATGACTGCAATACTAACACAGACTACTGTGATTTATATGTGTGCTGCACCTGTGTGTTGGTATGAGTCATCTATGACATTACTAGGGGTGGGCACATATCTCAGGGCAGGATACGACAATTAGTTGCAAATCAGTCCCAATTTAAATATACACTCCTGTCTTGGGACCTCAGCCTCATTATTTTCAAAAATCCCCTAAATTTGATATATGGCAAATTAAGGCTAAGAACGATCATTCCGTCTTTGAGCGTAGACATGCCCGTATAAAACGTTACACATGACCTAATGGGGGTGTCGCTATGTGGAAAAAGGCTCAATAAAGGATGTGCATATTCATGCGTTCATAGTACTCTGTATCTTACTTCTTTTTTTTTTAAACTATGTAACAAGATGAGACTGAACTATGCTTAGATAGATCTAAATATTATAATTCTATTTCAAAAGTGTGTTAACTAGACATGTGCGATTCGGTTCGGTCCGAATTGAAATTTGGACGAAATTTGTCGAATTCGGAGATTCGGATTGATTCGAATTCCGAATTGCGGTAGTGTTGAATCTACTGAATAAATCAGAATCGATTCGAATTTATTCGGATGGATTCGGATGGCCATGTATTACACTAGTATTGTACAGTATACTAGTGTAATACACAGCACATCCCACTTAACACTGACCGAAATGCCAAAATTCGTAATCGTTTCGAACCGAATCGAACCGAACCGAATTTCCCACGAATCCGAAAGAATCCAAATGATTCCGAAACGAATTCATTCAATTTCTTCCGAATTCGAATCGATCCGAACCGAAATTCGAATCGGTCCGAATCGAACCGAACCGAATTTTTCTCGACTGCACATGTCTAGACTGTTAACAAGAAACTAAACATATAACAGAAATGAAAACCAACTAAAAACACCTGTTTTAATATTCTTTGTTTCGATCTAAGCACTTGCACCCGGCATGAAGGGGTTAATCTAAATATGACATTTCTAAGGTATAAAAATAAATGTGTAAAATATATATGACTTATGTGTTGTGAGCTATGTGTTGAGTGACATTGGGGTCTTCAAGGTGTAAATAAAATGCAGGCAGGTTAAAAAGACAGTCAACTCCAAAATTGTTATGGTTTAAAAAGATAGATAATCCCTTTATTACCCATTCCCCAGTTTTGCGTAACTAATACTGTTATATTAATACACTTTTTACCTCTATGATTACCGTGTATCTAAACCTCTGCAGTCTGCCCCCCTGATCACATGACTTTTTATTTATTATCTATTGACTTGCATTTTAGCTAATTAGTGCTGTGTTGTGCACAACTTCACGTGCGTGAGCACAATGTTATCTGTATGGTCCACATGAACTAGCAGTCTGTTGTGAAAAGCAAATAAAAAAGCATGTGATAACAGGCTGTCCGTAGTAGCTTAGAAAAAGGCAGAAATGTAGAGGTTTAAATGTTATAAAGTATATTAATATAACAATGTTGGCTGTACAAAGCTGGTGAATGGGTAGTAAATGCATTATCTATTATTTTAAACAATAAAAATTTTGGTGTTGACTGTCCCTTTAAGGCTAGTTAGATTTTCTCTGTGCCCCACATATTAATATTATAATACAAGTTGGTGAATGCTTGAAGACACAAACCTCAACAAAACATGAAACTGTCACAGTTTCAGATTTTAAAGATCTAATCTATAAACTGCAGTTGCCTGTTATAACAGGGGAGGTCAATTAAGGTTTGCCAGCTAAAAAAAACATTAAAAAGGCATAAAAAGAGCAAAAAGCGATGGGTTAGCAATTCTTATATTCCAACATAGTTCTTATTTCTCTTTAATTAAAAGAATATTTCAAGCTATGACTTGGCACACAGGCTAACTTTTATGACTGAGCCGCTAATCTCAGCCTGCAAGTGACAGTAAGATGTAACTGATACAAACACAAGAGATACGACTAACTGACAGCCTATAAGGTGAGAGCCCTCTTAATGCCTTCTCGAGCGCAGAGGCCTGCAGCACATTGCAATGAAGGGATTACACAGCAACATCATTTGGAAATAAAAGAAAATGAGATGTCCTCTTTATCAGCACATACAGATATGGAAAATGACACTGTCCTATCAGATAACAAACGAGATCATTTTAAACTGCTGAATGTCACAGGGTTTAACAGCATAAGACCTACATCCAAAGAGTTCATAGTGCTACAGACCAGAGAGACTACGAAAACAGAAGATGTGATGAGACAGAATGAAACAAAACATGCAGAGGAAAATCCAATGTGCATCTATTAAAAGGACAGAACCTACAATATTTATTTTATGATTTAGTTAGCAAATACAATTTTAAACAACTTTCCAACTACTATTATCAAATTTGTTTTATTCTCTTGGTATCATTTGTTGAAGGAGCAGCAATGCACTACTGGTAGCTAGCTGAACACGTTGGGTGAACCAATGACAAGAGGCAAATATGTGCAGCTTCAGTAGCTATCAGTAGTGTATTGCTGCTCAAAGGATACCAAGAAAACAAAGCAAATTAAATACTATACTAGAAGTACATAGGAAAAATTTGTATCCTGTATCTGAATCAAGAAAATGTAATTTTGACTTTACTGTCCCTACTACCATAAAGATTTGCAACACAATATGTACCAATTTAGAGAAAGAAGGTGTATATCCTGCGCAAAAAAACAGATGGGGAAGGGGGATGGGGGATGCCTCTAGCTCTCCTCGATGGGTACCCTAGCGTGCCCAATGTTTAAAGATATATGCAAGGTAGAGGTGAGCGCCAAAAGAAGGCTGAGGATAGGGTAGGGAACGCCAAAATAGGCTAAGATAAGCTGGTAGAATATGAAATTAAAATTAAAATTAAAAATTATTTATTCCACTCAATAATTAAAATAATAAAAGAACAATATACACTGATAGTTGTTCATGGATCCATGTTACAAATGATAGCAAATTACAGTGTTGGGTAAAATACAATACAATATAATAATAAAAACAATTATAAATGCTAGTAGAATCAATATGGCTGATGATAAAGCCTTTTATGCTGAGTGTCTGTTAAGTGGTTAACACCTTGGTTGAGTCCAATAAGTGTAAGATGCTCCTGGTAGGTAGTGTAGGGTTAATTGTAATCCAATAATGTGCAGGAGAAAAAAATAGCGAGGTTTAAGTGTGATCAGTGTCCAATACAACAATTTAGAAGTCTAAAAAATGAAAAAATGCAAAAAATCCAAAAAATACAAAAAGTGGTGAAAAATGTGTGTTCACTCTATGTGATGAAAAAATGATGATAAAAAGATTGATGAGATCCCTCCAAAAAAATGTGTTATAAAAAAGATGAAAAAAGATAAAAAATAGTGTCAATTATAAAATCCAAAGTGATGTTGGTGATATCAGTGCAAATCAATCAATGGTTCAGTGTTGATACGATGTTTGACAATGAAAATAAGATTATGCAAAAAAAATCCTGAAAAAAAGAAAACAAACAATACTCTAATATATGCAATCTGTACAATAGATATATCAGTATTATGCTTACTCAGATCTGTCGACGCGTTTCGGCCATATACCTCTGGCCTTTATCAAGACTAATAAAATGAGTAAGCTCACAGAATTTATAAGAGTTATGGCTGATGTTTTGGCGCCAAACACTAATAGGTCACGCCCCCTTCCTGTTTGGTAGCATTGTGGGTATGGGCGAAAGCATTTGTTTTGCTTATGTTATTGAGATCATTATTGTGTTCTTAAAGATATGTGTAATTATAAATTTTCCTTTCCAATATATATGCCTAATTTGTGTATATCCTAATATGAATTAATTGTTCGTACATACACTTCCGGTTTCGCTAGCGGATCTAGCCCTTACTTCCGGTTTAGCCCTTACTTCCGGTTTAGCTACCCTATGTGACGTTAGCTTCCTATTTCCGCTTAAGTCCTGGATAGTCATATCAATTCTTATGCTAATGTGTGTGAATAATTTCATTGCGACTTATCTTAGCGGTCTGTTTTCTTTCAGGCTCTATTCTTTCTCTCTAATTTCTAAGTCATGCATGTATTGTTTTTGTTTACCATTTTTGCTTCCGGTTACCATTTCCGGTTCCGGTTTATATCGCTGGTGAGTGCTGACATTTCTGGCAATAAAAGCCAAACCATACCAACATAATATGATGACTATGCAAATGGGGCAATTCCAAACATGTGTGTGGAAAAGGAGAAACAAATACAGTAGGATACGAATGTTCGACTATGCTATATGATAAATCAAATCATAATTATGGACTGGATCTTCAAGCAAATCTAAAAATGAATTTACAAGCGAATATAAAAGTGTACAGACACAATGAAAAGCTATGATCTAAATGCATTAGACTATATAAAATTCATTTTAGGATGCAAATATTATAAAATAAAATATAATATAAAATATAAAATACGTTAATTATACAAGGCTGATAAAACTATTTGATATACACTTGATAATCAGTGGTGGATAAACACTTATTAATAAAATCTATATTAATAAAATCCCATTCATAAAATGCTAATGCTTATAAAAATGTAAGTTTATATTAATAAGAAATATAAAATATATATATAAAAAATATATAAAATGTGTATAAGGGCGGGCAACACAGAGAGAGTACACTAAAAGTTGGGTGTCACCTATGGTGAGGAAATGACATATAGGGGAGGATATAAAAATGCGGACCTCCTGAAATTGTACACCAGATGTTAATACTGACATCTGCCTCGATAGGTTAGAATAGGTTAATCAGACCCAATGTCTAAAATGTTGATAAAAGATGAATAAAACCAGACAAAATAAAACAGGATAATGAGAAACTTGTGACTCCGGTGGCTAATCACTGAAAATGAATGGACTCATGTTTAGTGTCGTATAGTCCTGACTAAGAAACTATATGGTTATATATGGGACACTATGATGGATAAAGGACATCTGACTGAAATGAGGGGGGGGGGGGGTAATGTGGTAGATCTTTGTGGCGGATAGTAGCTTAGAGTGCTATACTGATCAATGCTTAGCTTTATTTCGTGAAACTAAACAGATGAGATAGGTCCTCCTTATTGTTTAGGCCCTTAGGATATAGACAATTCAGGGAAAATATCCATTTGGACTCTTGTAGGAGTAGTTTCTGCTCATGGTTTCCTCCTCTCCAATTCTTTCTCACTATCTCTATTCCACAAAATCTAATTTCCCTAACATTTCCTCCATGTTTAGTAGTGAAATGTTTATATAGGGCTGTGTCTATCCTTTTATTCTCTATACATAATATATGCTCCCTCATTCTGTCTTTCAATTTTCGAGAAGTTTGTCCTACGTATTGTAATTTGCATGGACATTCAATGAGGTATATGACATTATGGTCACTACATCTTATCAGACTGTTAATCATAAATTTTTCTTTGGTGTGTGCTGATGAAAATGAGGTTGTTTTCCAACCATTTTTGCACGCCTTGCAATTCGGGCACGGGTAGAAACCTTTTATCCTCTTATTACAATGGTCTACCACTGCACCTGTTTTTTGTTGTTTAGGCACAGTTGGAGCCAATCTGTTCTTTAGGTTGTTCGTCTTCCTATAAATAAATTTCGGATGTGGCGTTAGTAGTTCTCCCAGGATGTCGTCATCCTTCAAAAGTGACCAGTGCTTCTTATAAATCTTTTCTATAATGTGTTTGTTCTCACAATATTCTGTAATAAAAGGGACATCTATAATATCTTTCGAGACCATTTTATCTTCTCTGGTTTTATATTTTAGGAGGGTTTTTCTATCAACAGCTTTAACTTCTTCAATTTTTTCTTCCAATAGTGTCGCCTCGTATCCTCTCTCAATGAATCTCTGTTTTAGTACCTGAGTTTGTTCTTCCCATTTTTTCGGATCTGAACAATTCTTTTTAATCCTTAAGAGTTGCCCCTTCGGTATATTTTCTTTCCAAACTCTGTGGTGGCAGCTTTCATTGTGAATGTAATTGTTGCAGTCGACCTCCTTAAAGAAGGTCGAGGTGACAAATTCTCCATTTATTATGTCTATCTTGAGATCCAGGAAGTGTATAGATTGTTTATTGCATTCATAAGTGAATCTCAAATTTCTCATATTTTTGTTCATAATTTGTATGGTGTAATGTAAATCTTCCATGGTTCCCTTCCAAATGAGAAAGATGTCATCAATGTACCTTACGTAGAGGACCAGGTCCGCGTGAGAGAACTACCAGGTGGTAACCAGGCCATAGAACAAGCTATTGATGCTGCTGTTCGTTCCTGGCAGACTGCTTCTCATTCTGTTTTGCAAATCTGCATAAAGATGGCCTAGACTATAAGAAGATTGCCAAGACCCTGAAACTGAGCTGCAGCATGGTGGGCAAGACCATACAGTGGTTTCACAGAACAGGTTCCACTCAGAACAGGCCTCGCCATGGTCGACCAAAAACGTTGAGTGCACATACTCAGTATCATATCCAGAGGTTTTCTTTGGGAAATATATGTATGAGTGCTGCCAGCATTGCTGCAAAGGTTGAAGGGGTGGGGGGGGTCAGCATGTCAGTGCTCAGACCATACGCCGCACACTGCATCAAATTGGTCTGCATGGCTGTCGTCCCAGAAGGAAGTCTCTTCTAAAGATGATGCACAAGAAAGCCGCAAACAGTTTGCTGAAGACAAGCAGACTAAGGACATGGATTACTGAAACCATGCCCTGTGGTCCAATGAGACAAAGATAAACTTATTTGGTTTAGATGGTGTCAAGCGTGTGGGGAGGCAACCAGGTGAGTAGTACAAATACAAGTGGTGGTGGGAGTGTCATGGTCTGGGCCCGCATTAGTGCTGCCGGCACTGGGGAGCTACAGTTCATTGAGGGAACCATGAATGCCAACATGTACTGTGACATACTGAAGCAGAGCATGATCCCCTCCCTTGGGAGACTGGGCCACAGGGCAGTATTCCAACATGATAACGACCCCAAACACAACTCCAAGACGACCACTGCCTTGCTAAAGAAGCTGAGGGTAAATGTGATGGACTGGCCAAGCATGTCTCCAGACCAAAACCCTATTGAGCATCTGTGGGGCATCCTCAAATGGAAGGTGGGGGAGTGCAACGTCTCTAACATCCACCAGCTCTGTGATGTCGTCATGGAGGAGTGGAAGAGGACTCCAGTGGCAACCTGTGAAGCTCTAGTAAACTCCCTACCCAAGAGGGTTAAGGCAGTGCTGGAAAATAATGGTGGCCACACAAAATATTGACACTTTGGGCCCAATTTGGACATTTTCACTATTGGGTGTGTTTACATTTGTTGCCAACGGTTTAGACATTAATGGCTGTGTGTTGAGTTATTTTGAGGGGACAGCAAATTTACACTGTTATACAGGCTGCACACTCACTACTTTACATTGTAGCAAAGTGACATTTGTTCAGTGTTGTCACAGAGATACTGTATATGTATATACTTACATACATATACAGTGGGGCAAAAAAGTATTTAGTCAGCCACCAATTGTGCAAGTTCTCCCACTTAAGAAGATGAGAGAGGCCTGTAATTTTCATCACAGGTAAACCCCAACTATGAGCTACAAAATGTGGAAACAAATCCAGACAATCACATTGTCTGATTTGGAAAGAATTTATTTGCATATTATGGTGGAAAATAAGTATTTGGTCACCTACAAACAAGCAAGATTTCTGGCTCTCACAGACCTGTATCTTCTTCTTTAAGAGGTTCCTCTGTCCTCCACTCATTACCTGTATTAATGGCACCTGTTTAAACTTGTTATCAGTATAAAAGACACCTGTCCGATTGGGGGGCGGATCCGGCCGAGGTTGAGAATGGCCGCACACCTTTAGAGCTCCTGCTTAACCGTCCTCTTAGTGGCAAAAAATGAAGCTTTTTCTATGTACCAAGATAAGGCAATGGCTCAGGAGTAACTAAACTACATCCGTTAACAAACCACGCTGCTTGAAAGCTGCAGAAAGAATAAAGTAATGCAGTATCAGCTATACTTAAAGAGGCATACCGGAGAACAGGCAGGACTTTCACCTGTGTAAGGGTAATCAGCATGCTCTCACAGTCCTAACGCTGCTGGTGGAGGAGGGGAACAGATAGTGCCCTGTATGCTGTATAGAGGAAGGCGAGAGGGGAAGCTTACACTGCAAAGAGCTGCTTTGGATGGATATTTTATACAGCCCTTGTACAAGCACCTGTGGAGCGCGGGGAAGAAGGAAAGGCGAGCACCAAGGCAAGATCGGGAGGCTTACCGTTTGGGAAGCGGTCAGGCGGCAAACAGCTTACTGCCGCCTGGGAAGCCGATAAAGTGAGTCACCTGCAAAGCGGACTTTAAGGGGAGAAGCATAAGGCTCTTTGCAGTAGCCGGCGAAAAATCCCGTGACTAATCCTGCGACCGAGCGCTGGGTAGCAGAGAAGGTCGTGAAAGGAACACGAGCCCGGAGCAAGGAGCGGAGGCCGGGTAGCGGATACTGAGACCCACCGTGTAGCTAGTTGAACTCTCAGCTAAAAGGGATAAGCAGCTTGCAGGGGGGTATTCCGCTATACCTGATTAGGCACCTAAGACCCAGGATAAACAGGTGGCCTTCTTACCTTTCTTTTGGGAATTTAAAGTGCAGGAGCAGGCACTAAGGTACTTAGTAGCCTAACCGGATCATCTTAGCCACACAAGAGGCACAGTTTCCCAAAAGGCTCTGGAGAGAGAGTAAAGAGAAAATTGGAAGAAGAAGAGAAGGAAAGAGAGGAAAGGTAAAGTTTCTTTTTTTCCTTTTTCTCCCGTGCTCCATGAGAAACATAAAAGACTGTTACAAGTAAAGTGCTGTAAATATGGGACACTCTGGGCAATAGAAGGATTTATAAAAGGGATTAAACAAGATTGAATAAAAAAAAAATTGAATAAAAAGCCCGCTTATTAACTCAGAAGGGTTTTCACAAATTTTTTGTCACATCGGAGTTAATACCCCTCCAGTTGTTCAATATTGCCACAGTACATTACACACCACGCTGATTATAGCACATAAGTCACAGGTGAAATAACCTCATACATTCCCAGAGTCTTAGGAGAAAAATTAATATAAAGAGATTATAATGGCTTCAAAGAAATCAGCCAAACAGGATAAAAATGGTAAATCCAACTCAGCTCATGGGTCAAAGGTAGATTCCTTTTTTAAAGCCACAGACCTTTCTCTACTGAATCAATCCTCAGAACGGGCTTCACCTAATAAAACTATAAGGTTTCCTGAACCCAGTACCCCCCCCCCCCCCTTTAACTAAAGCAGATCTGCAGTGTTTACCTACAAAAGCAGATATTCAAATCTTGCTGGAAGAAATTAGTCAAGTGAAATCATGTATCAAAAACGAATTCACTGCAATAAAAAAAGACATAGGGGAGATAGGGAACAGAGTGGCCCAATTGGAGGAAGATAAAGAAGTATGGGTTAGCCATACAGAGACTATGTCCCAACAGATCCACCAGCAGGAAGAAATTATAATGTCTTTACAAAACCAGATAGAAGATATGGAGAATAGGCAGAGGAGGTCAAATCTAAGGATAAGGGGGATATCAGAGGACATATCTTCAGAAAACCTGGAAAAATTTCTCCTAAAAATTTTTACTACCCTAACAGGGGTTGAAACGTATTCAGATAAGACACTGGAAAGGTGCCATAGAGCCTTAAAACCAAGGCAAAGCAAAGGTGACCCCCCTAGAGACGTAATAATTAAGTTTGCTCACTTCAAAGATAAGGAGGTCATATCACAGGCGGCAAGGCAACATCAAAACCTTAAGTTTGAAGGACAGCATATTCAAATTTTCACTGACATTTGTCCAAGGACTTTACAAAAAAGAAAAGAGCTCAGATTCCTCACCCTGCACTTTAATAAATTGAAAATTCCCTATAGATGGGGATTCCCCTTTGGCTTAAGAGCTACAGTAGATGGGAAGTCTGCAACCCTATACTCCCTGCAGGACCTCAAAATATTTTGTGACACTTTAGGGATCAGTATTCCTGCACCGTATACATCAAATAATCAAGAGAGAGGGGGGAATAACCATTTATCTACTTTAAGTGCAACACAGAGAGCAAGGGGTCAGCAATGGATAAAAGTCCCAGTCAGGAGAAAGCAGCAGGAAAAGACTAATATTCAGGAAGAGTTAATTTCTAATAACAGTGAAGAGTCAGCCTCAAACTCTAACATTTGATATTATGTATAAGTCTGCATTTAACTGTCCCGTATTAGAAAGAGGCACCATGGTTTTAGTATAGTAAGGTTGTAAAAGAAATCCAGACGGCAAGTTTAACACTTGGGGGGTACGCCAAGTGTGTGTACAATTGTATTATATAATGCACGTAAATTTTTTAGTTAAGTGTATCCCTCCCCTTTCTTCACCTCCGGTGGGTGGGGATACAGAGGGGTACTATGGTATATGCACATTTACCTTTTTTTTTTTTTTTTTTCTTTCATAAGGTATGGTTTTTGCACATTTATTCCTTATGGGTATTTAAGCCTATAAGTGATTTAACATAGTTATGTTTATACACAGGTTGCACAATATTGTTGGGTAATTCGTATTTTCCTTTTTTTTTTTTTATGGAATTCTCTTATATAAGGTATAGTTTTTGCACATATATTTCTTATGGGTATATAAGCCTATAAGTGGTTTAATATAGTTATGTTGAATATGTTTATACACAGGTAGCACAATATTGTTTGGTAATCCTTATTTTTTCTTTATTTACTTCTTACCTCGATATCTCCTTTTCCCCTACCTCCCCTTTTTCCCTTTTTTTTTTTTTTTTTTTTTTTTATGGAATTCACTTATATAAGGTATAGTTTTTGCACATATATTTCTTATGGGTATATAAGCCTATAAGTGGTTTAATATAGTTATGTTGAATATGTTTATACACAGGTAGCACAATATTGTTTGGTAATCCTTATTTTTTCTTTATTTACTTCTTACCTCGATATCTCCTTTTCCCCTACCTCCCCTTTTTCCCTTTTTTTTTTTTTTTTTTTTTTTGAATTTACTTATATAAGGTATGGTTTTTGCACATATATTTCTTATGGGTATATAAGCCTATAAGTGGTTTAATATAGATATGTTGATTATGTTTATACACAGGGAGCACAATATTTTTCCTTTTTGGCACTGTATTAGAAAGAGGACCTATGGCTTTAATATAGCAACCTTTAAGAAAGGAATCTAGAAGACAATTTTAGCATTTAGAGGTATTGTTAAAAATGGGTTACAAATGGGTCGCATAATGTATTTAAGCCTGGTTTTAAATGTACTTCGGGGCACTATGGCTTTTGCACACAAAAAAAAAAAAAAAAAAAAAATTCTGTTTTATGGAATTTGCTTATATATATATATATATATATGGAATTTGCACATTCATTTCTTATAGGCACTTAGGCCTATAAGTGGATATAATAGAGGTAAGGTTAATAGAACTACACATGAGTAACACAATAATGTTTGGAAATTTTTATTCCTTTTTTTTTTTTTTTATTATTAGATAGAGGTTTTAGAACAGAATATTTTCCTTAAGATAGGAATCTATAGGGGAAATTCAACACTTAGGTGTCACACCAAGCTTGTTCATAAATTTGTTGCATAAGGTAAAAGGATATCTTTAGTATTTTCATAGTTTATTAAGGTAGTGCATTTGCTGTTTTTTTTGTTTTTTTTTGTTGGAAGATATTAGTTAGGGGAGGGGTGCCTTGGTAGTAGCATAGTAAATCTATCAGCTGAAAGCCACTTGCGCAAGCTGATATTTAAGAGTTTGGTATTCATATATATTAGTGTTAATAAGAAATCTAGCAAGGAATTATTAAGATTTCCCTTGTGAAGGGTAGCGTAGGGATCAGTTGGTTCTATATAATAGGGGGTATCTTAGGGACATAGATTAATTTAATAAGGTTAATACTATGCATATTTGCCACAAGGAGAAATCCATCAGTCGGTTTAATTTTCCCTAAATTCTTGTTTTGGGTAGGTTATGAATGGGTTGTGTGTATGTGGTTTGGTTTTTTTTTTTTTTTTTTTTTGTTGTCTCCGTCCCTTTCCCCCCGGCCCTCCCCTTGCACCTTTTTTTTTTCCATGGGCTATTGATAGAAACCGACATTCATTCAAAGAATGAAGATAGATAAAAGAAAGATACATTTTCTATCACAAAACGCTAAGGGACTAAATAGCCCACAGAAACGAAACAAGGCCTTACATAGCTTTTATAAAGAAAAAGGGGATATTATTTTTGTGCAAGAAACCCACTTTAAAAGAAATAAAGAACCCATTTTCACAAATAATCATTACCCAACTATATATCAGAGTTCTAACAATATAAAGAAAAATGGAGTTTGTATACTGCTACATAGAGATTCCCCATTCCAACTTATCCAGATGGATAGGGATGAAGAGGGGAGATTTATCTGCCTCGTGGGACTATTGTATAATAGACCAGTCACACTAGTGAATATTTATGCCCCAAACAGAGGACAGAAATTATTCTTTAAGAAATTCTATAACCGGATACTAGATGCACAAAAAGGTACATTAATAATTGGGGGTGACTTTAATATACCAATGGAACCTGGAGAGGATTGCTCTAAATTTAAAAGTAATATTAACATACTATCAATTCAGTCAAGTCGAACATTTTCTCTCTGTCTTTTTAATAGATGTCTGGAGAACTCTCCACCCAGCGATTAGAGATTTTACTTATTATTCTCCACCACAAAAATCTTATACATGTATTGACTATTTTTGGATAGACCAAAATAGTTATACTTTAGTCCAAGAGGCCAAAATACATAACATTACCTGGTCAGATCATTCTCTTATCTCTATGCAGATAAGTTGGCCCCAAAAAACGATAGTACCGTATCAATGGCGTTTAGACGATAATCTTTTAAAAGATCTCCAAATCAGACAGTCCATATTTAAATCTATAGAAACCTACTTTGATACTAATGCTATAGAGGATACCTCACCAAGTACCTGGTGGGTAGCACATAAAGCGGTAGTAAGGGGAGAATTCATAAAACACAAATCTAGACTAAATAGACAAATTAGAGAACAATATGTACATCTAATGGATTCACTCACTAAGGCAGAATACAAACATAAGAGGGACCCATATAATAAAAAACTATCAGACTCCCTTAAAAAAGAGTGAGAAAATCTTAATAGTTTCCTGGATAAGGGAGTGCAACGTAGAGCTCTACAACTTAAAAAGGTGTTTTTTAATGGCAGCAATAAAGTCGGTAGATTACTAGCACGAGCTCTAAAAAAAAGAATATTACAAACATATGTATCTAAAATAACAGATGGGCTGGGCACCCACAACACAGGGAGTCAGGATATTGCCAATGTATTCCAGGAATATTACCAACAACTATATCATTTGGATATACAAAAAAAAATCTAAAAAGTTCCTAATAGATAAAACTAACTATATCAATGAAACAGAGGTTCCTACCATAACGGATTCTCAAAAAGATATGTTAGAAGAACCCTTCTCCCTACAAGAGATTACTCAGACCATTAAAAAATTTGCCTTAGGGAAAAGTCCAGGAATAGTTGGATTTATCTCTAATTATTATAAAACATTCAACGAGATTCTTGCTCAAAAACTTTTACGTTACTTTAACTCAGTAAGCTCAGTACCCCTCTTAGCAAAAGAAATGCTTGAAGCTAAGATAATTGTCCTACATAAACCTGGCAAAGATCCCATATTACCAGCAAGTTATAGACCTATTTCATTATTGAACAATGATGTTAAAATTTATGCTAAACTCATAGCGAATAGAATTAATAAAATACTACCGGATATCATAAATTTAGACCAAGTAGGTTTCGTGCCGTGTAGGGAAGCAAGAGACAACACCATTAAAGCATTATTTTTAATAAAGTATGCAAAAATTTATAAGATTCCTATGGTCACACTCTTGTTGGATGCAGAAAAGGCTTTCGACCGGCTGAACTGGTCTTTCTTACAATTAACACTCAGTAAATTCGGTTTTGGAGAAAAAATCATACAACATATTTTTCATCTTTATTCATTACCGTCGGCTTAAGTAAAGATTAATGGAGTGCTCTCAGAGTCTTTTAAGGTTTCAAATGGTACCAGGCAGGGATGCCCCCTGTCCCCTTTATTATTTGTTCTTTCAATGGAAATTTTAGCTGCGAAAATCCGTTCAGATGCAAATATTAAGGGTATAAAAATAGGGGTTCAAGAATATAAGATTTCTCTGTATGCGGATGACGAGCTATTAACATTAACGGATCCAGTTAGGGCCATCAAAAAATTAGACTTGAGTCTACAGGAATTTGGGAGCTATTCAAATTTCCTTATTAATAAGAACAAATCAGAAGCACTTAAGTCTGCGATCTCACCTAGAGAATATCGGGAATGTAAAGCATGTAGTACATTCGCCTGGAAAGGAACCTCTTTAAAATATCTAGGGGTTCAAGTATCAGCTGACGACGCTCGTCTGTATTCGGAAAACTATTCTAAGTTAGCCACTAATCTTCAATCGGATCTTAGTTCATGGAGGTCTAAAATGATATCATGTTTAGGGCGAATTCACACAGTAAAAATGAATGTCCTCCCCCGTATTTTATATTTGTTTCAGACTATCCCCATTAATATCCCCTATACGTATTGTCTCAACCTCCAGAAAAGTATAAATTCCTTCATCTGGAATCAGACTAAACCAAGAATTAAAGCTTCTATTCTTTATAAGTCAAGGACAGAGGGCGGGCTAGGCGTACCAAATATTAGAAACTACCATAGAGCAATCACTTTACAAAGGATACTAGATTGGCATACAAACTATAAGAATAAAGCTTGGGTTCAGTAAGAAAATAACCTAATACCATCCCAACCAATTAATAAATTAATATGGACCCCAAGCAAGGGTAGACCCCTAAAAATTATGCAGTTTCCAATGATTAAGCACACTTTTTTTAACTGGGGAAAAATTATAACAGAGTATCCCTCTATCTCAACTATTCCCTCACCTCTACTCCCGATCACAAATAATGTAGAATTCCAGGGTGGTCATATAACCAGTTACTCTAGTCAACAAAACTTACTTCATTCTTTTCCGATATATCTATGTATAGAAAATGGGAAGCTCAAATCTCAACAGGATATGTTGAATTTGGCTAATGGCACTTACGGCAAATGGTTAAAATATTTACAACTACAAAGTTTTGTGGTATCCCACCCAGAGAAAACAAATTTAACCAGGCAACTAACTAATTTTGAAAAAATTTGCTATAATGAAATTCCGATAAGAAGCACTGTATCATTCAGTTATAAACTTCTTAATACTTCACTAGAATTCATAAAACACAGTTACATGCAAAAATGGGAATTAGAGACAGGGCTACAACTAACAGATTCAGATTGGCGGTCCATATGCATTAATGTAGCTAGATCTTCCTCCTCTTCAAATATTCAGGAATTAAATTACAAGATACTCACTAGATGGTACTTAACGCCAGTCAGATTGCATAGTATATATCCTAACGCCTCCAAGCAATGTTGGAGAGGATGCGGCGGGATGGGTAATATGCAACATATATGGTGGGAGTGTCCTAGGGTGATAAACGCATGGGGATTAATTGCAGGATACATCCAGCAGATAAGTGGGAAGGTAGATTTTCAGTTGGATGTATTTACAGCCCTATTAAATAAACCCATTAAAGGTATTTGTAAAACAAGAGCCAAATTGATCATGTTTGTATTAAACGGAATAAAATCCCTATTGGCTAGAAACTGTAAAAAATTAAATGTCCCGGACGAGGAAATGTTACTTACAAGAATTAGTGAATTATTAACGTTGGAAGAATATACTTATTTAAGATCTAATAGAGAAGAAGTTTTTCAGACGATACGTTTCCATTGGGAAGAACTTAAATATACAAATTAAAATTAGGTCAGTGAGACATCAGGGTGTATAGGGGGGGAGGGGGTGAAAGGGACAGGACTTTTCCCCCTTTTTTTTTTTTTTCCTTTTCTTTCTCTCTTTCCCCGGGTCGATGAGGTGTGGATGAGTTGGGTGTTTGTTGTAAGTGTTGTTCTGTTAGGTATTAACTGTATAAAGGCTCCCATGGAGACGACATGCTCTTTAAGATATTTTGTAAATTGGTAATAGTTGAGTCTCCCTAAGCTTCTTTAAGGAATTTGTTTTGTATATGTATCAAGTGAATGTTTTTTTTTTTGCTTTTCCTTTTGTATGGTGATCATTTATAAAATAAAAAAAATAAAAAAAAACACCTGTCCACAACCTCAAACAGTCACACTCCAAACTCCATTATGGTGAAAACCAATGAGCTGTCGAAGGACACCAGAAACAAAATTGTAGACCTGCACCAGGCTGGGATGACTGAATCTGCAATAGGCAAGCAGCTTGGTGTGAAGAAATCAACTGTGGGAGCAATAATTAGAAAATGGAAGACATACAAGACCACTGATAATCTCCCTCGATCTGGGGCTCCACAAGATCTCACCCCGCGGGGTCAAAATGATCACAAGAACGGTGAGCAAACATCCCAGAACCACACGGGGGGACCTAGTGAATGACCTGGAGAGAGCTGGGACCAACGTAACAAAGGCTACCATCAGTAACACACTACGCCGCCAGGGACTCAGATCCTGCAGTGCCAGATGTGTCCCCCTGCTTAAGCCAGTACATATCTGGGCCCATCTGAAGTATGCTAGAGAGCATTTGGATGACACAGAAGCGGATTGGGAGAATGTCATATGGTCAGATGAAACCAAAGTAGAACTGTTTGGTAGAAACACAACTCGTCGTGTTTGGAGGAGAGAGAATGCTGAGTTGCAACCAAAGAACACCATACCTACTGTGAAGCATGGGGGTGGCAACATCATGCTTTGGGGCTGTTTCTCTGCAAAGGGAACAGGACAACTGATCTGTGTGCATGAAAGAATGAATGGGGCCATGTATCGTGAGATTTTGAGTGCAAACCTCCTTCCATCAGCAAGGGCATTGAAGATGAAACGTGGCTGGGTCTGTCAGCATGACAATGATCCCAAACACACCGCCCGGGCAATGAAGGAGTGGCTTCGTAAGAAGCATTTCAAGGTCCTGGAGTGGCCTAGCCAGTCTCCAGATCTCAACCCCATAGAAAACCTTTGGATGGAGCTGAAAGTCCTTGTTGCCCAGCAACAGCCCTAAAAACATCACTGCTCTAGAGGAGATCTGCATGCAGGAATGGCTTAACATACCAGCAACAGTGTGTGACAACCTTGTGAAGACTTACAGAAAACGTTTGACCTCTGTCATTGCCAACAAAGGATATATAACTAAGTATTGAGATGAACTTTTGATATTGACCAAATACTTATTTTCCACCATAATTTGAAAATAAATTATTTCCAAATCAGACAATGTGATTGTCTGGATTTGTTTCCACATTTTGTCTCTTATAGTTGAGGTATACCTATGATGAAAATTACAGGCCTCTCTCATCTTCTTAAGTGGGAGAATTTGCACAATTGGTGGCTGACTAAATACTTTTTTTCCCCACTGGATATTTGTGTGTTAATATGTGTATATAAATATATATACACATATAAACACATAAATATATATGTATATATGCATATACATATATATTTATAGAGAACATTAATTTTCGGAGCGCTAATTGCTACCGTGAGCTTGCGGTAGCACTAGCCAGTCACTTGTAATAGCTGGTTGTTTATTGTGTGCCCGCAAACGGGCGAATTAGCCCATTTACAAGCTCACAATAAATTAGCGCTCCACATGTAATCTAGCCTTGTATGTTTTATTGGCTTTTTGCACTATTTTCTGTAAACTTTGAAAGCTGTTGTGGGGAAATCGCAGAAGACCAGCAGTTCCTGGTCTCCTAGGATAGTCAACACCACCTGCCTGACACCAACAATAATTCCTCCATCAAGGTCACTTAGATCAAATTTCTTCCCAATTTTCATGTTTGGTTTGAACAATAGCTAAACCTGTTGACCAGTGTATGTTTATTGAGTTGCTGCAACATGATTGGCTAATTAGGTATTAAAATTAACAAGCAGTTGTGTAGGTGTGTGCTTTGTGTCTGTGCTATCAAAAAGAGAACAATAAATAATTATTACAAATTTCAATCTTAAAGGGACATTATACACTAAATTTTTCTTTGCATAAATGTTTTGTAGATGATCCATTTATATAGCCCATCTGGGTGAGTTTTTGTTAAAATGTATAGTTTTGCTTATTTATTTTTATTTTTTATTTTTTTTTATAAAAGATTTTTTATTAAAGAATAATTGTGTACAACATAAGTAAAATTGTCAACAATAAGAGTTTCACATTATTACAATACTTGGCAAGTTATACCTGAAATAATTCAGATTGTCACACATCCATTAAATTATTTTAAAGGTCAAGCATGTGTTCAAAGTATATATACCTATGTTGACTTTTCATTCTGTGAATAAGTATAGTAAAAGAATAAGGGGAAGGAAGAAAGACTATGAAAGGTAAAGAGGAGAGTAGGATAGTGGGAGGGGTAGGGGGGGTCAGGATATTTGTACATTGTGTTTCAGTACTACTGCCTAGTTTCACATAAGGTCCAATTGATCTAACATAATTGGACTCTATTCCATAGATCCAAAAGCCCCGGATGGAATTGTATGTTGTTTGTTGTTAAATAGTGTAGACGTTCTAATTGTAATATTTCTGTGGTCTGAACATGCCAGTCCTGAATCGTCGGTAGGACACTAGATTTCCATCTTTTTGGGATACGTTTCTTGGCACTATTTAGCATTATAATGAGGATACTCTTGTGTAGTTTGTTTTGTAATTTCGGGATCTGAGTAAGCATCAAATGGAGGAAATTAGGTGCAACATCTAGACCCAATACAGAAGATATAGATCTGTAAACAGATCTCCAGAACTCCACTATATTAGGACACTCTCACCATATATGTTGCATCATACCTGTCTGTCCGCATGCCCTCCAACGATCGATCACTAATCTCGTGGTTGAGCTTATGTAATCTGTGTGGTGTATAGTACCATCTGCTGATGAATTTTATATGCATCTCCTGTATTGAAGCTGACGCCGAGGCCGACGCAGCCATTCTAAATGACCTAATCCACATTGTGTTGTCAATGATATTGCCCAATTCTGCACTCCAGGACCTTACATAATTAGGCATCATCTCTAGTCTTCATTTGGCAGCAACAGTAATTTTTTTTATATTAGTGAAATAGTGTGTCTAGTCGGAGTTTCTCGTGTGCATAATTTTTCAAAGGTAGTGAGCTCTCTCTGCATACCTGATTTTTGTCTGTGTGTGGTTATGAAGTGTATTAATTGCATACGAGTTAGCCATGAAGGGAATGCTTTTATATCCCATTGCTGTAATTTTTCTAATGGAACTAACATCCCATTCTCGACTGCAAAGTGCAATATGCCTTCTCTAAGTCTGTAAAGGGGCTTATATGTAGAAGTGATATTCCCCAATGGGAGATCTACATTTTCCCTAATAGGAAGGAGTGGTCCTACTCTAGTTGATACATGTGGGCTAGTGGCTATAGTCCTATCCCACTCTTTGAAAATTTCTAGTATGTTGGGGTAATGGTGTAGTATGTCTGGGCACTTTCCAGGTTCTGTCCAAGCAAGAGATGCAGAGTTTCCCTTCTCTAGTACATGATTATCGATCTGGACCCATACCTTTTGACCAGTGTTGTGGCTCCACTCTAATATCTGCTGTAACATGATGGCTCTTCTATACAATGCCAGGTTTGGCATACCTAAGCCGCCCCGTTCTCTGGGTAAGAACATAGTTTGTCTTTGTACTCTACTTCTTCTCCCCCCCATACAAAGTTATCAATTATGTTTTGTAGTTGTCGTACAAACTGGCTGGGTACAGAGATCGGTAGTGTCTGGAATAGATATAATAATCTGGGTAGTATATTCATCTTAATGATACCTATCCTGACCAGCCAAGACAGGGGTTTGCAATTCCAGGAACACAGATCATCTGAAATTTCTTTTTTAAGTTTCGAATAGTTATGCTTAAATAAAGAATTTGGGTTAGCCGTCAAGAAAACCCCTAGGTATTTTATCTTCTCTGAGGCTACTGTTAAACCAAACCCCTCAGCCAGTTGATGTACCAAGTGTGGGGGGAAGTGATATTAAGGAGCTCTGATTTAGACATGTTTAAATGGAAGTTGGAAATCTGGCCGTAATCTTGCAATTCTGTTATTAGTGCTGGTATAGAATGTTCAATGTGCCATTCACCTTTACCCTTGCATTGGGACCTGAATATAGGGAAAAACCAGGTGGAGGAAATTATCTCCCAAATTCATGTTGGACATGGCCTCTTTCAAAAATGTCCAATCTACCCTATCAAAGGCTTTTTCAGCATCGGATGCAAATAGGGTCAGTGGACATCTATGGTGATTTACATAATCTATAATGCGCTGGGCTCTAATAGTATTATCTTTGGCTCCCCTACCTGGCACAAAGCCTACTTGGTCCGTGGATATGAGTTTGGGTAAATATTTTTTAAGTCTGGTGGCTAATATTTTGACTAGGATTTTTACGTCCGCGTTCAAAAGTGAAATTGGCCTAAAATTACTGGGTCTATCTGTGTTCTTCCTGGCTTGGGCAGCACCGTAATATGGGCTTCTAGCATTCTAGATGGTAGAGACTTAGTGTCGGTTAATTTGTTAAACAGGGAAGAAAGGTGTGGTATAAGAATAGATTTATATACCTTGTAATATTTAGTAGAGAACCCGTCAGGGGGAGGGCTTTTTCCGGAGGGAAGATCTTTAATTGCTGTTCCAATTTCTTGTTCAGATATAGGGAAATCTAGATCTGCTCTTTCCTCTTCATTTAGCTTCATTATGGGGAGATTAGCCAAATAAGCTGCTATCTTTGTTTGTTTATCATGTAGCTATGATGTTATTGGATTAGAGTGTGTGTTTTGTAAGTTGTATAATTCATGGTAATATTGCCTAAACTCCGCTGCTATTCCGTTACTGTCCCTTATCAATGAAGAGTTCCTTCCTTTCAGTGAGTGTATATAGGATTTGTATTTTTTACGTTGAGTAGTCCTTGCCAGCAATTTTCCCGGCTTGTTCCCCTGATCATAGTACAGTTGCCTAACATAAGATGCTTGTTGCTGAGATTCTTGTAAAAGAAATTCTGTTAAGTCCCTTCTAGTTTGTGTAAGCTCTGTGAGAATCACTTGGCTATGTGGTTCTTTTTTATGTGCTTGCTCGAGTTTCTGTATGGAGGAATGTAAATGGTCGTGTTTGGCGCGCCTCTCTATTAGTTTTCTTGCTCTAATTTTAATGAACTCCCCCCCTGATAACACACTTATGAGCCTCCCATGTTGTAGAACTAGATGTATCTGAGTCCGGGTTATGTGTAAAGTATTCTGATATCAGTTTTCCCACTGTTTCCACAGTCGGTGGGTCTGTCAGTAAGTGGTCATCTAAGCACCAGATAAAGTCTGTGAGGGGTGTTTCAGGCCATATTATATAACAGACAACCGGGGCATGGTTGGTCCAGGAAATCGTACCTATCTCACATTTGGTTACCGTGGAAAGACCTACTGAATCTGTAAAAAGATAATCTATGCGGGAGTATTTTTTATATACTGAGGAGTAGTAAGTGTAATCTTTAGCTGTAACGTTTAGAGTGTGCCATATATCATGTAAGTTGAGATCTATTAGTGTTGTTTTAGTTGATTTCAATGTGGATTTTGGTACACTTGAGAGATTATTTGATGTGTCCCATTGGGGATCAAGAGGGAGATTGAAATCTCCTCCCAGCATGAGTAAGCCTTTTCGGTTATCTAATATTAGCTGTGAGATTTTTTTGATGAAACAGTGTTGTTCTGTGTTAGGAAAATAAACATTTAAAAGTGTTATAGGTCTTCCATATAATAGACCTACTATTAGAATGTACCTACCTTCTGGGTCCTTTATTACTGATGTTGTCTGTAGGGGGATTGACCTATGAAGTAAGATCCCTACTCCATTTTTTTTTTTTGTCCCGGATGCAAAGTACATGTTCGGGTACTTAGGGCTAGACCATTTAGGTTCTTTTCCTCTCTGAAAATGTGTTTCCTGGATATAGACAATGGAATGATTGTTTCTGGATAATTCCCTTGTATCGATAGATCGCTTTCCTGGACTGTTGAGTTCCTTGACATTTAATGTCATTAAAGTGATAGAGTGCTCTATGTTTTTGTTTGTGTTACGTGGAAAGAGGGGCATTTTTGATGGATGGTTCACTATTATGTGATGTGTCTAGGAATGGTAGATTTACTTTGAGTTGTCAAATATCTACGACCGGTGTATCTGGGGGGTTAGGTATGGGGGAGTTTAGGGTAAACAGGGAGGGGAGGGTAACTAAGAGTTAATAGTGATAAAAAAAGAAGAAGAGGTAATAGATTGGATAAAGAAAAGAAAAGGTGTAGTAGTTAAGAGAGATTCAGGTATAAGGTACCTGAGAGTAAGTATAAAGATCAGGGGATGTGTCCCCATGGCTTAGGCGTGCATTGAATGTTATAGTATAACAAAACAGTGAGGGAGGATGCTCCACCTCCAATATATGAGGTAGGGGAGTAGTGGAGACATAACCAAGCAAATATAGAATAACTTAGAGTTCAGAACCCATTTTCATAACTTTTGTAACATGCAGGTATTGTTAGTACTATTGGTCAAAACATAAGGCAGAGCAACATTATATGCATGAAATCCTATTAAATTATATAATAACACTCTACTCCTACAAATTGTATTGTATTCCTGACTCAGCTTGCTGTGTCCTTTAACTCCAACGGAGACCGCAAAGAGAACAAAAGAAGGGGAGTAAGACATCTCTCATTAACTCTCCTTGTCCTCCGTGGGATCCCCTCTTCTCTTCTCAATAAGTCCGTTGATATCTATCTACTCTTATTAATTCTCTTACAATAGGAGGACTTTAAATTATTAAAAATAATAATTAGAGTGTCAAAATAGAAAAGAAAAAAACCAAAAAAAAAAACAAAACAAACTTAAGTTCAAGACTTAAATCTATTTATGAAACATATTTCAACAATATATATATATGAACCATAACATGTTCTATATGCGGAGCGTACTCTCTGCTGACTGCATTACAAGTTCCTAGCCCCCATGTGAGGGTGTATTTCAGTCTGAGTTGTATCTTTAGCTACGAAAATCAATTGACCATGTCTCTAAGCTTGTAATGTCAATGGTATATATCCAAAAGGTATCTTATCCGGTCATTTTCAAGTGTTCCGTTTTCCTTCTTGGAATCTGTACCAGTATGGGTAAAGTGAGCCCCAGGGCCCACCAATAGGCTCTAGCTTGATGTGGTAGCCTCCAGACCAGTATCATGGTGGTTTTCAGATGCAGTATTACCCAGGAGTGCTGGGTTGGCCGGAATATTAATAGAAAGGATTTGGCAGAACTGCTCCATATCATTTTCATTTCGGTATATTGCTACTTTATTGTCCTTGGAGGCAATAATAGATACCGGAAACCCCCAGCGATATGGTATTTTGCTGAGTTGCAGAGTAGATGTGATATGTGACAGGGCTCTTCTCTTCTGTAGAGTAGTAGGGCTTATGTCACTAAAGATATGTAAAGATATACCTGCATGTTGGAGGGGTTGTTTTGCCCTTGCGTTATTTAGAATTTCTTCTTTGTCCTGGAAATTTAGCAGCTTGAGTATTATGTCCCGCGGCGGGGCCTTTGGTGGTGGTCTGGCCCTTAGAGACCTGTGGGCTTTTTCAATAGGGATCTCAGGGGCGTTAGGCTTTCCTTTAATCGTACGAAACAGATCCTGTAGATAGCCACTCAGTGCAGTTGGTGATACGGACTCCGGCACCCCTCTAATACAAAGATTATTGCGGCGACCATGGTTGTCTAGGTCCTCAATTTTATTACTCAGAGACTGAATCATGTCTTCTTGGGCTTTAATTTTATTTGTGAGGTGATCTACGGTGGAGTTAACTGTGGCCTGTTCCTCTTCCATGGTTGTCACTCTATTTGAAACAGCTGTTATGTCCTTATGGAGATCTTTGTATAAGGATCTGACTTCATGCATAAACATTTTCATGTCATCCTTTGTAGAGAGACAAGGTCGCCTTTTGTGACATAATTGGAGGGTAATTCATTTTGGATTGGCTCTGTACTATTAGATTGCATCCCTCCTGTGCATGAGGAGTTAACTGGCATAAAATCTTGTTGGTCTATTGGTTTTAAGTACTGTCCAACAATCCTGGACCTAGTATTCTTGTCCCCCTTAAATGGTGCTTTACTTGTCATTTCTTTGCAAATAATGGTGATGTCTCTTGTCTTGTTTAACTGTGTATTTATTTTATTTTTCCCCTTCTTTTTTTTTTTTTTTAAACGCGAGCTCATGTTTGCATTGCTAGGAAGATTTGCGCTCAATAGAGTGCGCTTTCATAGGCTCCAATGGTGCAGTGATGGCCAGCAAATATAAATATCTATTATATGAATATATACATATATATTTATGTGTTAATATGAGTATATACACATTAACACATAAATATACATGTATATAAGCATATCTATTTACTAGGAACACACAGTCCCAATAAACTGCAATGTAAAGGCACTTCTCAGTGGCGTTTTATTTCTAACACCCCACACCCACCAACTTTAGTCCCCAAAAACTGTTTAGTGCAGTTTAAAAAAAAAAAAAAAGATTTTACAATATTTTATCTTACAGAAGGCACTACACATTTTTTTTTTTGGGCGGGGGGGGGGGGGGCAGTTGGGGCACATTTAAAAAATTAACCAGAGGTCTGATATTAACTATACAAGATATGCTGATATTAATGCGCCCTAGACTACAGCTTTAGCGATAAAAAATAACTTTGGACTTGTAATATGAGAGCAAAAATAGAAGCGCTATTTATTGAGCTTGAGCAATGTTAAAGGTACATGAAACACTTTGAGATGATAATATAAAATGATAAATTGTATATATTAAAAAAATGAGCTTTTCAGTTTCTTTTAGAAATATGCAAGTGCAGAACACTATTCTATTTTGACATTGTCATTTTTGTTTGAAAAAGTTACATTGCCCTGCAGTTCATTATCTGATCATCTATGTTGAAGCTAATTAGGAACTTATATGTAGCAGGGTTAGGCTTTTGAAATCCGTAGTGTTCACTTCCAGTTCTCAGAAGTGGAAAACCCACAATTTTCAGATTTAAATTTCAGGGGGAAAGGGGTAAAATAAATAATAAAAGTAAATTACAAGGTTGTTTTAAAATGTATAATGAAACATTTATTACACATTTTAAAAGTATTTCATGTCCTTTTAACCACGGCAAGCAAATAATTTCTCTTCAGAGAATCCCCATCAAAGGATGCCATATTTGCAATTACTAAAAAAAAAACAAGACAATCAAAAGATTACATTATAATCCTTGGGGGCTTGCCTGTTTGCCTACAAAGTATCCCACTGCATTGAAAAAAAGTGAACGTTGACAAGAACCCCCTTGAGAACAAGCTTTGTCTCAAAGCATGAGTCACTTTTATCCTGTGAACAGATTTCCATGTAACATAATCATATACACATACATTAATTGTGCAGAATGATTCCCTGCATTATACTGTCTACTATATTGTAATACCTAGTTTCTCAACCTGTCGTACCTGTACCCTGGGGGTACTTGGGGTATCCAAGGATTGACCTTCGTCATTTTTTTCCTGCTGTAACTATTGTAAACTTGACACATCAAAGAAAGTTGTGTTTCTCATTTCTACCCTCGAGAACTCCTAACAGGGCAGAGAGTGAGTATTTCCAGGCCCACTGTTCAATCACAGATTCACATCAAATTGATAAAACTTTAGATTCTGGCTTTTTAGCGACCTATGAGGGCTGGGTTGAGCTTCAATAATATGATCAAGGAAAGTAAGGTGAATTATTTTAACTAAGTGTCACAGAGACAAGTGCCATATAAATGTTTCACTGTGAAATAGGTAAAGTGCATCATACTGAAATATGCCACAGTAAAATGAGACAGATAAACAGGGCATGACATGATTATTAAAAATAGAAATATGGTACCATATATACTATGTTCCTTATCATGCAGAAAATAGTTTATTTTCCTCTTTTTTAAAGGGACAGTCAACTGAAAAATGTTATTGTTTAAAAAGATAGATAATCCCTTTATTACCCATTCCCCAGTTTTGCACAGAAAACATGGTTATATTAATACACTTTTTACCTCTGTGATTATCTTGTATCCAAGCATCTTCTGACTGCCCCTTGATCACATGACTTTAAATGTATTATGTATTGACTTTGATTTAAGCCAATTAGGGCTGTGTTGTTAGAATCCATGAGCGTCAGCACAATATGGCTGATATGAACCAGCTTCCCCTGTTGGGAAAAGCTAATACAAAACATGTGATCATGGCGCTGTCTTTAGGGACTTAGGAACAGACAGAAATGTAAAAGTATCTCAATATAACAATGTTGGTTGTGCAAAGCTGGGGAATGGGTATGAGTTGACTGTCCATTTAATGTAAGATGCACATTAATTGCATATAATTATTAATATCAATGGACTATATATCTGTGTTTTATGTGTTCATTATTCTAAGTTGTAATATTGCCAAATATTATATTCTGGAAAACATAAAACACATTTAATTTATTAATATATCTGATACAAGCTTGTGAAATCAAGTGATACATATGATTTCCAGTTTTGCTCATGTAAAAGATTAATAATAATATCTGTGCTACAGTTGGGGTACATAGGAAACAACTGCATGACTCCAGGGGTACTTGCTACAAAGAGGTTGAGAAACACTGTTGTAATATACATATCACAATATTTATATTATATACACTATGATTTATATTTCATTTTCTGTATTTTTTTTAAGAAACATGAACAAGTCAAAATTAAACTTTCATAGTTAAGATAGAACATGCAATTCAAAGACATTTTTCAATTTACTTCTGGCAAATGTAATTGTTCTCTTGGTATTCTTTGTTGAAAAGCATATGTTGGACAGCTTCAGAGCAGCAATGCACTACAAGGAGCCAGCTGGTGATTAGTTGTTACACACACATGAGTCTCGTCATTAGGTCACCGGATTTGTTTAGCTAGGTCCTCCCAGTAGTGCATTGCTGATTTGTAGCTGACTTTGGCCTAAATTACTAGTGGAGCACAAATTGCGCTTTTGAGAGTGCGATATTTGTGCTCCCCTCGCAATACCAGCGCACACAATTATGCACTGGAATTAGAAGTAGCCCACAATGGAAGCCTCATTCTCATGTCGTCAGACACGGCATGATAACCTAGTGCACGAACGGTGTAGGTCGCGCAGCAATGGGCAGCAAATGTATTTTATATATATATATATTTATGTGTTTATATGTATATATATCCAAACAAAGCAATCACTGTGTGTACTTACTGATGAGCGGTATTTAAACAGTGCTAAACCTTTTTAAGCACTATTAAGAGTTTCGCAAAGAAACAAGGAAACTCTATATACCAAAAACCACATAGAGAGTGAAAAAAACGCTATATATGGCCTAAAGACAAAGACTTGCTTGAAGTATCAAATCTTTATATAGTATGTAGTATAAAGATGTTCATACGTGCACAGTGTTGTTGTCACCATTGAAAAAGCCTCGGCGAAACGCGTTAAGTGACACAAGAGGAGGGTCAGAGGTATTACTCTCTCTATTTCATTTTCCACAGTACTGCATTGTCAAGGTAGGTACAAGAATTTGCTTTATAATTTTACTTTTATACAGAATAAATGTTACATTTTACTTGCACTCTTGATGACTATGGACTGTATATGAGTCAGTACTTGTTTCAACACTATGCCCGTATGAACATCTTTATACTACATACTATATGAAGATTTGATACTTCAAGCAAGTCTTCGTCTTTAGGCCATATAGCGGTATTATTCACTCTCTATGTGGTTTTTATATGTGTATATACCCTCTCACTATAACACTTTAAATAAAATTGTAGAATTTTATTTAATTTTTTTTAAAAAAGGGACCTAACACTTCATTTTGGGGGTAATTGGCGATATTTTAAAAATGAATCAGAGGTCTGACCTCTGGTTAATTTTTGAAGCTCTAATTGGTACCGCAAGTTTGTGGGAGCAATAACCAGCCACTTGTAATGGCTGGTTATTTATTGTGTGTCTGTAAATGTCCCCCAAATTGCCCCCAAATTACAGTGTAGTATTTTTTTATAATAAAATATTGTAATAAATACCTTCAAGATTTTGTGTGTATCTATTATGTAACCTTTTTGAGTGGAAGATCACAAGTTACATAAAAGAATTGATATTAGCCAAACGAAGTTATACTGAAAACAATGAGTTATGGCAACAGTAAAAAACGGTTAGGCTTTGCAAAGTACAAGATACTAAGAAATCAAACAGTACCTTTAATTCCTTTTAGGAATATGTAGCTAGAGTCCCAGGGAAGGATAATGGCTATTAGGTGAATAGCAGACAGCGGATTAGAAGAGAGCGGTTCCGGCGTTGATCCGTTAGTGCTGCAGAGGGAGAGAGAGACGCTTACCGCACTGTGGCCGTAGCTGATGACGTAGCCGGCTGTTTCACAGAGTTCTCTAACACTTCCTAATAGCAGATGCAGGCAACAGTGTAGCGGTTGCGGAGAGGATGCTGTAATCTCTAGCTGTAAGTAGAAAAGTGACAAGGTAAGTGTAAACCACTTGAGGCTGACAGAGAATGGAAATCGCAAAGAGACTTCAATTAACCAGCAATGGACTGCTGGGAGGAAGTTCCTTATAAAGGAGGAAGGTGACGATCCTTAAAGGTACAGTAAAACAGTTTCAGAGTGAGGAACCTTACATAGGCCCCCCCCCAAGGAAACCACAGCGAGGTTTCACGGACGAGGTCTGTCCGGGTGTCTCCGATGGAATAGGGAGACAAGACGGGGAGCAGAGAGGTTGGAAGCCGGTTCCCAGGAATCTTCCTCATGTCCATAACCCAACCAATGGACAAGATAGTAGAGTTGACCACGAAGAAGACGAGAATCAAGAATGCTATGAACCTGATATTCCTCTTGAGGGTCCGACCCTACCAAGTCAGGTTGAGAAACGGGAGTAGGAACATCAGAACCACACGGTTTCACCAAGGAAACATGGAAGGTAGGATGGATCCGGAAAGTGGGTGGAAGATCCAAAGTAACAGCAACAGGACTAGGAACAGAAGAGATAGTATAAGGACCAATGTAAGTTCTACCCAATTTCCTACAGGGATAGCCCAACTTCAAGTTCCTAGTGGAGAGCCAGACCCATTGTCCAACGGTATACTGCGGAGCTGCCCTATGTCTGAGGTTGTAATACTTGCTCTGAGAAGCCTGGGCTTCAAGAATATGAGCCCTCACGGAAGAAAATATGCGTGAAATCTCATTCACTGTATCGTTCACCTGTGGACAAGGTGAATCAATCCAGGGTAATAGATCACTACGGGGATGAAGTCCATAGTTAATGTAAAAGGGGCTGAAACCAGTGGAAGAGCTTACATGGTTGTTAAGTGCAAACTCCGCCAAAGGCAAATAAGATGCCCAAGTATCCTGCTCTTGAGAGCAGTAACATCTCAGATACTGCTCGACGATTTGATTCATTCGTTCAGTCTGCCCGTTTGACTGCGGGTGAAAAGAGGTCGTGAGGCATTGTTCAATATGCAAAGCTTTACAAAGATGTCTCCAGAACCTGGATGTGAACTGCGTCCCCCTGTCACTGACTACAGATTTCGGTATTCCATGCAACCGAATCACCTCTCGAACAAAAAGTTCAGCTGTATGCTTAGATGTAGGAAGAGCAGTAGTGGGGATGAAATGGACCATTTTAGAAAATAGGTCGGTGATAACAAAGATAGTAGTAAACCCATTAGACCTGGGTAGTTCAACGATAAAGTCCATGGAGACCTTATCCCATGGTCTCAAAGGGGCTTGAAGTGGTTGTAGGAATCCGATTGGACGTTGTTTCGAATGTTTTGAAGTAGCACAGATAGTACAATTAGATAAAAAGGATTGAACTGATTTTCTGATTCCAGGCCACCAATAAGAACGGAGGATGAGTTCAGTGGTTTTATTGGCACCCATATGACCAGCTAAAGGTGAGTCATGAACAGTTTTTAATACTAAAGGTCTGAAGGAAGCTGGTATGTACAATCTCTTTTCTTTATACAACAACCCATCGGTGTGCATAGTAAGACCATCTGTAGGTCTATCGGCCTCAGATGTTTGAGCAAGTTTCATCTGTGGTACGAAATCTCCTATATAACCAAGAATACAGTGTCGAGGAATTATAGTGGTTGGCGTAAGGTCGTGTGTAGTTATTGGATGTTGTCTAGATAGAGCATCGGCCTTCCCATTCTTTTCGCCGGGTCTATAAGTAATGACATAGTTAAACCTTGAGAAATAAAGACTCCATCTCAGTTGCCTGGAGGAAAGGGTTTTATTGGTTTGCAGATATTGGAGGTTTTTATGATCAGTAAATATTACAATGGGGTGAACAGCACCCTCCAATAGATGTCTCCAGTGATCAAATGAACTTTTAATCACCAATAACTCTTTTTCACCGACAGGATAATTAATTTCGGCAGGTTGTAGAATCCTGGAGAAATAAGCCACTGGATGCAATGGATCCTTGAATGATGGTCTTTGGGAAAGGATTGCACCGATTGCGTATTCGGATGCGTCTACCTCCAAGACGAATTGATGGTTCATATCTGGAAACTTTAAGATGGGAGCTGTAGAAAATCTTTCCTTAAGGATTTCAAAAGATTTTTGAGCTTCAGGAGTCCAACGGAAAGTGTTATGTATCTTTGTGAGTTCTGTGAGAGGTTTGGCGATTGCAGCAAAACCAGGAATAAACTTCCTGTAGAAGTTAGAGAAACCCAGGAAGCGTTGAGTTTCTTTCCTAGTGCTAGGAATTGGCCACTCCAGAACAGCTTGTACCTTTTTATTGTCCATAGAGATACCATGTACAATGATATGGTAACCTAGAAAAGTGATATCTTGGGTTTCAAAAATACATTTTTCAAGTTTAGCATATAAACTATTTTTTCTTAATCTGTTTAGTACTTCTTTGACATGAGTTCTATGTTGGTCAATAGTTTGCGAGTATATTAAAATGTCATCTAAGTAGACGACGATATACACATCCAATATGTCTCTGAAAAGGTCGTTAATGAAACACTGAAATGTTGCTGGGGCATTACAAAGCCCGAATGGCATTACAGTATACTCATATAGACCATATCTGGTCCTAAATGCTGTAAGCCATTCATCTCCAGCTCTCATTCTGATAAGATTATAGGCGCCCCTAAGATCCAATTTGGTGAAAACTGAGGCGCCACGCAATCTTTCTATCAGTTCAGGAATTAATGGAAGAGGGTACCTATTTTTCCTTGTGCGTTTATTAAGCTCTCTGTAGTCTATAATAGGTCTAAGAGAACCGTCTTTGTTGGTAACAAAGAACATGCCTGCCCCAGCAGGTGATGTACTGGGTCTGATAAACCCTTTTTTAAGGTTCTCGTCGATATAATTTTTCAAATGTTCTAATTCAGGTTTTGACAAGGGATAGAGATGTCCAAATGGAATAGAGACACCTGGAAGCAGATCAATAGGGCAATCGTATGCCCTGTGGGGTGGTAAAGATTATGCTTCTTTTTTGTCAAACACGTCAGTAAATTCGGAATACTGAGGGGGTATTTTACTTTCAGAATCAGTCAGAGACAAACAAAAGGAATTACTAGATGTAGGATTGGTGTTCTGAATCTCTGGGAATGTAATGGTAAGACAAGACCAGTTGATAAGTGGTTTATGAAGACTTAACCATTGAATTCCAAGAATGACCTTGAACATAGGGGAGGAGATAACATCTAAACTTATTTGTTCAGTGTGTTTCTGTACTGTGTGTAATTGAAGGGGAATGGTTTGATGAGTGAGAGGACCACTAGGTAAAAGAGTACCATCAATAACCTTCACAGATACAGGGATGTGCTTAGTGATCAAAGGAATTTTATTAACTTTCACAAAATTCACGTCAATGAAATTACCACAAGACCCTGTGTCAATTATGGCTGTAGTCCGGATCTTGTAGTGTTCCCACTGTAAAGAGATGGGTAGAGTTAGATATTTAATGGTAGTAGTCTTGGAGAAAAAACTAGTTAGAGTAAGATCATCCTTACCCAATTTCTGTTTCGCCAATAAGGGGCAGTCCTTTACCTCGTGCTTAGGGGAAGCACAATATAAACATAGGTTCAGAGTTTTCCTTCTAGATTTCTCTTGTGTAGATAGGGGACCTTTAATGAAGCCTATCTCCATGGGTTGTGGGGAATCTTTCCCAAGAGGAAGAGTAGGTAGTGCAGGAGCTTTTTTTGTGAACCCAGATCTTTCAGATCGTCTCTCCCTTAAACGCCGATCAATGGATATGGACACCGTATACAACTCCTCTAAAGTGTCAGGTATTCCAATTCGCGATAGTTCATCTTTAAGCTCCTCACTCAATCCCAGACGAAACTGATTCCTCAGTGATATCTCATTCCACAATGAATCAGTAGCAAAGATCTTAAACTGAGTTATGTAAGTTTCAACAGCATTTTTATTTTGTTTCAGAGCTCTAAGGTTATTTTCTGCTGAGATTTGCTTATAAGGATCATCGTAGAGTGTGGACATTTCTGTAAAGAAAGCGTCCAGAGATCCTAGGATAGGATCCTGTTTTTCAAAAAAGGTGTCTGCCCATGCCCTGGGCTCACCTCTTAAATAAGAAATGACGGTTAGCACTCTAATTCTTTCAGAGGCGTATGTTTTAGGTTTTAGTTCAAACAATAACATACATGAGTTCCTGAACTCTCTGAATTGAGAGCGATTGCCAGAAAATTTCTCCGGTGTAGAAACAGCAGGTTCAGGATGATGTTCATTCTGGCTTGATTTAATAGCTAGTGTTTCCCTAAGACAGGCTTTTAGGGCCTGGTTTTCTATCTGTAATTCTTGAAATGAGCTGGCGAGCATGTCAACCCTATCTGATAAGTTTTTTAGGTGTTCAGACATAGCACCCAACTCCATTTTGTTTAGTTGTATAGGTTTAAACAGGACAATATAAACAGAATTCAGAAATAGTGAGTTTACTTTTAAATCCTGTATTTCTTTTTATGGCTGGTTAATTATGTAATAAATACCTTCAAGATTTTGTGTGTATCTATTATGTAACCTTTTTGAGTGGAAGATCACAAGTTACATAAAAGAATTGATATTAGCCAAACGAAGTTATACTGAAAACAATGAGTTATGGCAACAGTAAAAAACGGTTAGGCTTTGCAAAGTACAAGATACTAAGAAATCAAACAGTACCTTTAATTCCTTTTAGGAATATGTAGCTAGAGTCCCAGGGAAGGATAATGGCTATTAGGTGAATAGCAGACAGCGGATTAGAAGAGAGCGGTTCCGGCGTTGATCCGTTAGTGCTGCAGAGGGAGAGAGAGACGCTTACCGCACTGTGGCCGTAGCTGATGACGTAGCCGGCTGTTTCACAGAGTTCTCTAACACTTCCTAATAGCAGATGCAGGCAACAGTGTAGCGGTTGCGGAGAGGATGCTGTAATCTCTAGCTGTAAGTAGAAAAGTGACAAGGTAAGTGTAAACCACTTGAGGCTGACAGAGAATGGAAATCGCAAAGAGACTTCAATTAACCAGCAATGGACTGCTGGGAGGAAGTTCCTTATAAAGGAGGAAGGTGACGATCCTTAAAGGTACAGTAAAACAGTTTCAGAGTGAGGAACCTTACAAATATATTAGCATTTTTAATTTTGTTTAATTTAACTGCACAAAGCAGTTATAAGGGGTTAAAGTGAGGGGATATTGGGTGTTAGAAAAACAAATATGCCACCAATCAGCAAGCGCTACCAGGTTCTGAACCAAAAATGGTCTGGCTCCTAAGCTTACATTCCTGCTTTTTCAAACAAAGATACCAAGAGAACGAAGAAAATTTGCTAATAGGAGTAAATTAGAAAGTTGCTTAAAAACATAATTTATGTAAGAACTTACCTGATAAATTCATTTCTTTCATATTAGCAAGAGTCCATGAGCTAGTGACGTATGGGATATACATTCCTACCAGGAGGGGCAAAGTTTCCCAAACCTCAAAATGCCTATAAATACACCCCTCAACACACCCACAATTCAGTTTAACGAATAGCCAAGAAGTGGGGTGATAAAAAAGTGCGAAAGCATATAAAATAAGGAATTGGAATAATTGTGCTTTATACAAAAATCATAACCACCCCAAAAAAAGGGCGGGCCTCATGGACTCTTGCTAATATGAAAGAAATGAATTTATCAGGTAAGTTCTTACATAAATTATGTTTTCTTTCATGTAATTAGCAAGAGTCCATGAGCTAGTGACGTATGGGATAATGATTACCCAAGATGTGGATCTTTCCACGCAAGAGTCACTAGAGAGGGAGGGATAAAATAAAGACAGCCAATTCCTGCTGAAAATAATCCACACCCAAAATAAAGTTTAATGAAAAACATAAGCAGAAGATTCAAACTGAAACCGCTGCCTGAAGTACTTTTCTACCAAAAACTGCTTCAGAAGAAGAAAACACATCAAAATGGTAGAATTTAGTAAAAGTATGCAAAGAGGACCAAGTTGCTGCTTTGCAAATCTGATCAATCGAAGCTTCATTCCTAAACGCCCAGGAAGTAGAAACTGACCTAGTAGAATGAGCTGTAATCCTTTGAGGCGGAGTTTTACCCGACTCAACATAGGCAAGATGAATTAAAGATTTCAACCAAGATGCCAAAGAAAAGGCAGAAGCTTTCTGGCCTTTTCTAGAACAAGAAAAGATAACAAATAAACTAGAAGTCTTTCGGAAAGACTTAGTAGCTTCAACATAATATTTCAAAGCTCTAACAACATCCAAAGAATGCAATGATTTCTCCTTAGAATTCTTAGGATTAGGACATAATGAAGGAACCACAATTTCTCTACTAATGTTGTTAGAATTCACAACTTTAGGTAAAAATTCAAAAGAAGTTCGCAACACTGCCTTATCCTGATGAAAAATCAGAAAAGGAGACTCACAAGAAAGAGCAGATAATTCAGAAACTCTTCTGGCAGAAGAGATTGCCAAAAGGAACAAAACTTTCCAAGAAAGTAATTTAATGTCCAATGAATGCATAGGTTCAAACGGAGGAGCTTGAAGAGCCCCCAGAACCAAATTCAAACTCCAAGGAGGAGAAATTGACTTAATGACAGGTTTTATACGAACCAAAGCTTGTACAAAACAATGAATATCAGGAAGATTAGCAATCTTTCTGTGAAAAAGAACAGAAAGAGCAGAGATTTGTCCTTTCAAAGAACTTGCCGATAAACCTTTATCTAAACCATCCTGAAGAAACTGTAAAATTCTCGGAATTCTAAAAGAATGCCAAGAAAAATGATGAGAAAGACACCAAGAAATATAAGTCTTCCAGACTCTATAATATATCTCTCTGGATACAGATTTACGAGCCTGTAACATAGTATTAATCACAGAGTCAGAGAAACCTCTTTGACCAAGAATCAAGCGTTCAATCTCCATACCTTTAAATTTAAGGATTTGAGATCCTTATGGAAAAAAGGACCTTGCGACAGAAGGTCTGGTCGTAGCGGAAGAGTCCACGGATGGCAAGAGGCCATCCGGACAAGATCCGCATACCAAAACCTGTGAGGCCATGCCGGAGCTACCAGCAGAACAAACGAGCATTCCTTCAGAATCTTGGAGATTACTCTTGGAAGAAGAACTAGAGGCGGAAAGATATAAGCAGGATGATACTTCCAAGGAAGTGATAATGCATCCACTGCTTCCGCCTGAGGATCCCGGGATCTGGACAGATACCTGGGAAGTTTCTTGTTTAGATGAGACGCCATCAGATCTATTTCTGGAAGCTCCCACATTTGAACAATCTGAAGAAATACCTCTGGGTGAAGAGACAATTCGCCCGGATGCAACGTTTGGCGACTGAGATAATCCGCTTCCCAATTGTCTATACCTGGGATATGAACCGCAGAGATTAGACAGGAGCTGGATTCCGCCCAAACCAGAATTCGAGATACTTCTTTCATAGCCAGAGGACTGTGAGTCCCTCCTTGATGATTGATGTATGCCACAGTAGTGACATTGTCTGTCTGAAAACAAATGAACGATTCTCTCTTCAGAAGAGGCCAAGACTGAAGAGCTCTGAAAATTGCACGGAGTTCCAAAATATTGATCGGTAATCTCACCTCCTGAGATTCCCAAACTCCTTGTGCCGTCAGAGATCCCCACACAGCTCCCCAACCTGTGAGACTTGCATCTGTTGAAATTACAGTCCAGGTCGGAAGCACAAAAGAAGCCCCCTGAATTAAACGATGGTGATCTGTCCACCACGTTAGAGAGTGTCGTACAATCGGTTTTAAAGATATTAATTGAGATATCTTTGTGTAATCCTTGCACCATTGATTCAGCAAACAGAGCTGAAGAGGTCGCATGTGAAAACGAGCAAAGGGGATCGCGTCCGATGCAGCAGTCATAAGAATTTCCATGCATAAGGCTACCGAAGGGAATGATTGTGACTGAAGGTTTCGACAAGCTGAAATCAATTTTAGACATCTCTTGTCTGTTAAAGACAGAGTCATGGACACTGAATCTATCTGGAAACCCAGAAAGGTTACCCTTGTCTGAGGAATCAATGAACTTTTTGGTGAATTGATCCTCTAACCATTATCTTGAAGAAACAACACAAGTCGATTCGTATGAGATTCTGCTAAATGTAAAGACTGAGCAAGTACCAAGATATCGTCCAAATAAGGAAATACCACAATACCCTGTTCTCTGATTACAGACAGAAGGGCACCGAGAACCTTGTGAAAATTCTTGGAGCTGTAGCTAGGCCAAACGGCAGAGCCACAAACTGGTAATGCTTGTCCAGAAAAGAGTATCTCAGGAACTGATAATGATCTGGATGAATCGGAATATGCAAATATGCATCCTGTAAATCTATTGTGGACATAAAATGCCCTTGCTGAACAAAAGGCAAGATAGTCCTTACAGTTACCATTTTGAACGTTGGTATCCTTACATAACGATTCAATATTTTTAGATCCAGAACTGGTCTGAAGGAATTCTCCTTCTTTGGTACAATGAAGAGATTTGAATAAAACCCCATCCCCTGTTCCAGAACTGGAACTGGCATAATTACTCCAGCCAACTCTAGATCTGAAACACAATTCAGAAATGCTTGAGCTTTCACTGGATTTACTGGGACACGGGAAAGAAAAAATCTCTTTGCAGGAGGTCTCATCTTGAAACCAATTCTGTACCCTTCTGAAACAATGTTCTGAATCCAAAGATTGTGAACAGAATTGATCCAAATTTCTTTGAAAAAACGTAACCTGCCCCCTACCAGCTGAGCTGGAATGAGGGCTGCACCTTCATGTGGACTTAGAAGCAGGCTTTGCCTTTCTAGAAGGCTTGGATTTATTCCAGACTGGAGATGGTTTCCAAACTGAAACTGCTCCTGAGGATGAAGGATCAGGCTTTTGTTCTTTGTTGAAACGAAAGCAACGAAAACGATTATTAGCCCTGTTTTTACCCTTAGATTTTTTATCCTGTGGTAAAAAAGTTCCTTTCCCACCAGTAACAGTTGAGATAATAGAATCCAACTGAGAACCAAATAATTTGTTACCCTGGAAAGAAATGGAAAGTAGAGTTGATTTAGAAGCCATATCAGCATTCCAAGTTTTAAGTCATAAAGCTCTTCTAGCTAAAATCGCTAGAGACATAAACCTGATATCAACTCTGATAATATCAAAAATGGCATCACAGATAAAATTATTAGCATGCTGAAGAAGAATAATAATATTATGAGAATCATGATCTGTTACTTGTTGCGCTAAAGTCTCCAACCAAAAAGTTGAAGCTGCAGCAACATCAGCCAAAGATATAGCAGGTCTAAGAAGATTACCTGAACACAGATAAGCTTTTCTTAGAAAGGATTCAATTTTCCTATCTAAAGGATCTTTAAACCATCTGACGTAGGAATAGTAGTACGTTTAGCAAGGGTAGAAATAGCCCCATCGACTTTAGGGATTTTGTCCCAAAATTCTAATCTGTCAGATGGCACAGGATATAATTGCTTAAAACGTTTAGAAGGAGTAAATGAATAACCCAATTTATCCCATTCTCTGGAAATTACTTCAGGAATAGCATTAGGAACAGGAAAAACTTCTGGAATAACCACAGGAGATTTAAATACCTTATCTAAACGTTTAGAATTAGTATCAAGAGGACCAGAATCCTCTATTTCTAAAGCAATTAGTACTTCTTTAAGTAAAGAACGAATAAATTCCATTTTAAATAAATATGAAGATTTATCAGCATCAACCTCTGAGACAGAATCCTCTGAACTAGAAGAGTTATTAGAATCAGAATGATGATGTTCATTTAAAAATTCATCTGTAGAGAGAGAAGTTTTAAAAGATTTTTTTTTTTTTTTTTAATAACTTTATTTATTAATAGTGAGGACAAAATGATTCACCATATACATAACAAGTTGAACAATAAGAAATGCTAAAGCATTTGTAAGATTTGCCAAGTCCATCATAGTTACTGATGATATAAAGGAAGATTTCCTCCTGCAGAAGCAGGGAATCAAACCGTCCACACAATTTTCATTTTTTTTTCAAATGAACAACCAAAAATAAGACAAAACAAAAACAAAGAAAGGAGACAAAAACAGAAAAAAGAACAGACAATTCGCAAAGAATAACATTAGCACTTACCCGGGCCCTCCGACTCGCCCCCCACAGACCAAGCAGCAAGATCCAATAATTGTACAAATGTCAAGGCCTTAAGTATTCACAGATAAGCGAGACAAGTCAGTCAGTCTGTAAGCACCATTTACCTCGGAGGTTCTCATTCAAAATGAAAAGGCTATTTCTAAATGGGTATATAACACTGTCTCTTACTCTAGGTGAAAGAAATAGAAGGTAGGCCTCCCACTTGTGGATAAATTTCCAGACTCTTTTTTCCGGATCCCCCTTTGTATCCGCCTGCTCAGTCAACATTTGGTTGTGTACTCTGCCAAGCAGCTGCCCGAGTGGGGGTGTTCTATTGCTAGCCCACCCCTTCAGGATAACCATCCTAGCCAGCATCAAGACAGTCGTGAGAAAAGTGTCAAACTTATAAATTCTGTCTTTGGGTATCAGAAATATAACATGTTGTGCTGTAAGGGTCACCTGTTGATTTGTTACTTTTGTCAACCAATAAGAAACTCTAAACCAAAATCCTCTCAGCTTGGGGCAATCCCACAATAAGTGAATCCAATCTGGGGATGGGTACCTACACCTATTGCAGATATTCTCCGCCCCCGAGACCCATCTAGCTCGGATGCCAGGTGTGATGTAGGACTGGTGGATAAATTTCATATGTGTCTCCCTTAGATTGGCTGAGATTGTACTAGCATGTACCTTCCCGAGGCTCTCTATAATGAGGTCAGAGTCCACCGTCAGTTCTCTACTGTTTGCCCATTTCGTTACAAGTCCCTGTCTAGTATGCCCTTCACAGTGTTTAAGCAATAGGTCATAAGTGTACGATATCTTATAAGAGCCCTGCTTAGCTAGAGCACACAATTTATCAATGTTGGAAGGCTCGGAAGTCAACAGCTTGTCTGAGATGAGTTTATACAGATAATGCCTGCATTGAAAATACGCAAACCTATGTGTCCCTGGGAGATCGTGTGAGCTTCGCAATTCAGAGAAGGGTATGATGTCTAAAGTGAGTGGGTTAAAAAGTTGGTGGAGTCTTGTAAGATGTCGGTGGTGCCATGTAGCAAACACTTCAGTCGTGTAACCAGGGATGAACTGTAGATTGCCCTGAATCGGCAAATATTTAGTCACTAGATGTTGTGTCCCCCATAGCTTACAAATCCCGGACCACGCCCTCAAAGGATCTTTGAATAATATATGAGATTGTATGGATAAAGGAAGCGATTTGAGAGGTGAGTGGGGCAGGAAAGCAAGATGTAAAGGCCTAATAAGACCACCCTCTAACTCAGGGACGGTGAAATATGTATTCCCTACCATCCAGTCCAAGACAATCTTAGACAATGTGGACCAGTTGTACCAGATAATGTTTGGAAGGCGGAGCCCACCCTCACTCGAGGACATAAATAGATACTTTTTACCTATCCTATGCTTTTTCCCTTGCCAGATAAAGCGACCCAATGAGGTCTGGAGAGAGGCAGCATCTTTGTGTGTCAATAGAAGAGGTAACATCTGTAGTGGATAGAGGAGCTTAGGAAGGGCGATCATCTTAAAAAGCTGAACCCTCCCCGAAAGGGACAGGGGGAGCCTTGTCCAACCTGACAATAATTGTTTGATGTTTGCAATGACTCCTGTGAGGTTGAGGTGGTATAGTTTCGTGGGATCAATGTGTAAAAGGATCCCGAGATATTTAAAGGATCCCTCTGTGACCCTGAGGCCACTGCCCGACAGTGTGGTGTCGCCGAGGTTCTGCAACCAGGTCACCTCCGATTTATCAACATTGATTTTATACCCTGAAAAGGACCCGAATATCTTGATGGTATCCAGGAGGGGCCGGAGGTTGTTACTGGGGTCGCCCACAAACAGGAGCAGGTCATCTGCGTATAATGAGAGATGATATTTATGTCCAAGCACATCAAGTCCTGCACAATGTTGTCTAATGTATGAGGCCAGGGGCTCTATGGCCAGATCAAACAACAGGGGGGAAAGGGGGCAGCCCTGTCTAGTTCCCCTTTGAAGTGTAAAAGAGGGGGAAAGCTCTCCATTGACTATAAGGGATGCCATGGGGACCTGATACAGTGTACGGAGGAAGTCAGCAAAGCAACCCGAAATTCCGAATCGTTCTAGGGAGGTGTGCAAATGATCCCACTCAATCCGATCAAATGCCTTTTCCACGTCAAGTGCCAAAAGGCACACATCTGGCAATTTGGATGGGGTTTGAGATGTTGCATTATACCAATAATGTGAAGAGATGGCTAGGACTTTCCGGATATTAAGTACCGAGGACCTCCCTTTTACAAAGCCTGTCTGGTCCATGTGTACGACAGACGGCAAGACCGTCGCTAGACGGTCAGCCAGGATCTTTGTAAGAAGTTTGTAATCTCCATTAAGAAGGGAGATTGGGCGGTATTATGAGGTCTGGGTATGGTCCCTGTCAGGTTTAGGAATCAGGCAAATGTTCGCTTCTGAGAAACGCTTATCTAATCGTGATGCCCCTTCCAGATATGCTGTGAACAGGGAGGCTAAAGTGGGAGCCATTTCCTCACTCAAAAGCTTGAAATATTCAGATGGCAGCCCGTCTGGGCCTGGGGCCTTCCCTAATTTGCTATGTCGTATGGCTTTGATAATCTCTTGTACATGGATCGGGGCATTAAGGGCCGATTTTTGCTCCTCAGAGATAGTGGGTAACTGCACCGAGCCCCAGAATCTCAACTTTGCCTCATGGTCTATTGTCTGGCTAGTGTATAGTTCCTTATAATACTTAACAAATTCTGACATAATGTCTTTATTGTCTGAAGTCAGTTTGGACTGGGAGTTTATAGCCACTATATAGGATTTGGGGCGGTAAGAATGAACTAGTTTGGCCAGGAGCTTACCTTTAAAAGATTTTTTATGTTTACTAGAAGGAGAAATAACAGACATAGCCTTCTTGATGGATTCAGAAACAAAATCTCTTATGTTATCAGGAACATTCTGCACCTTAGATGTTGAAGGAACTGCAACAGGCAATGGTACATTACTAAAGGAAATATTATCTGCTTTAACAAGTTTGTCATGACAATTAATACAAACAACAGCCGGAGGAATAGCTACCAAAAGTTTACAGCAGATACACTTAGCTTTGGTAGTTCCAGCACTAGACAGCGATTTTCCTGAAGTATCTTCTGACTCAGATGCAACGTGAGACATCTTGCAATATGTAAGAGAAAAAACAACATATAAAGCAAAATTGATCAAATTCCTTAAATGACAGTTTCAGGAATGGGAAAAAATGCCAATAAACAAGCTTCTAGTAACCAGAAGCAAAGAAAAAATGAGACTGAAATAATGTGGAGACAAAAGCGACGCCCACATTTTTTGGCGCCAAATAATACGCCCACATTATTTGGCGCCTAAATGCTTTTTTGGCGCCAAAAATGACACCACATCCGGAACGCCGACATTTTTGGCGCAAAAGGACGTCAAAAAATGACGCAACTTCCGGCGACACGTATGACGCCTGAAACAGAAAAGATTTTTTGCGCCAAAAAAGTCCGCGCCAAGAATGACGCAATAAAATGAAGCATTTTCAGCCCCCGCGAGCCTAACAGCCCACAGGGAAAAAAAGTCAAATTTTTAAGGTAAGAAAAAATGATTGATTTAAATGCATTATCCCAAATATGAAACTGACTGTCTGAAAATATGGAATGTTGAACATTCTGAGTCAAGGCAAATAAATGTTTGAATACATATATTTAGAACTTTATAAATAAAGTGCCCAACCATAGCTTAGAGTGTCACAAAAAATAAGATTTACTTACCCCAGGACACTCATCTACATGTTTGTAGAAAGCCAAACCAGTACTGAAACGAAAATCAGCAGAGGTAATGGTATATAAATAAGAGTATATCGTCGATCTGAAAAGGGAGGTAAGAGATGAATCTCTACGACCGATAACAGAGAACCTATGAAATAGACCCCGTAGAAGGAGATCACTGCATTCAAATAGGCAATACTCTCCTCACATCCCTCTGACATTCACTGCACGCTGAGAGGAAAACCGGGCTCCAACTTGCTGCGGAGCGCATATCAACGTAGAATCTAGCACAAACTTACTTCACCACCTCCATAGGAGGCAAAGTTTGTAAAACTGAATTGTGGGTGTGGTGAGGGGTGTATTTATAGGCATTTTGAGGTTTGGGAAACTTTGCCCCACCTGGTAGGAATGTATATCCCATACGTCACTAGCTCATGGACTCTTGCTAATTACATGAAAGAAATTGCATGTTCTATCTGAATCATGAAAGAAAAAAAATGGGTTTCACGTCCCTTTAACCCCTTAATGACCGGACCATTTTTCAGTTTTCTTACCCTTAATGACAATGGCTATTTTTACATTTCTACAGTGTTAGTGTTTAGCTGTAATTTTCCTCTTACTCATTTACTGTACCCACACATATTATATACCGTTTTTCTCGCCATTAAATGGACTTTCTAAAGATACCATTTTTTTCATCATATCTTATAATTTAATATAAAAAATATATAAAATATGAGGAAAAAATGGAAAAAAACACACTTTTTCTAACTTTGACCTCCAAAATCTGTTACACATCTACAATCACCAAAAAACACCCATGCTAAATAGTTTCTAAATTTTGTCCTGAGTTTAGAAATACCCAATGGTTACATGTTGTTTGCTTTTTTTTCAAGTTATAGGGCAATAAGTACAAGTAGAACTTTGCTATTTCCAAACCACTTTTTTTCAAAATGAGCGCTAGTTACATTGGAACACTGATATCTGTCCGGAATCCCTGAATATCCATTGACATGTATATATTTTTTTTTAGAAGACAACCCAAAGTATTGATCTAGGCCTATTTTGGTATATTTCATGCCACCATTTCACTGCCAAATGCGAGCAAATAAAAAAAATTGTTCACTTTTTCACAAATTTTGTCACAAACTTTAGGTTTCTCTCTGAAATTATGGCACAAATGGTTGTAAATGCTTCTCTGGGATCCCCTTTGTTCAGAAATAGCAGACATATATGGCGTTGGCGTTGCTTTTTGGTAATTAGAAGGCCGCTAAATGCAGCTGCGCACCACACGTGTATTATGCCCAGTAGTGAAGGGGTTAATTAGGGATCTTGTAGGGACCTTGAAGGATTAATTTTAGCTTTAGTGTAGTGTAGTAGACAACCCAAAGTATTGATCTAGGCCCATTTTGGTATATTTCATGCCACCATTTCACCGCCAAATGCGAGCAAATTAAAAAAAAAGTGACATTTTTCACAATTTTAGGTTTCTCACTTAAATTATTTACAAACAGCTTGTGCAATTATGGCACAAATGGTTGTAAATGCTTCTCTGGGATCTCCTTTGTTCAGAAATAGCAGACATATTTGGCTTTTGCGTTGCTTTTTGGCAATTAGGAGGCCGCTAAATGCTGCTGCGCACCACACTTGTATTATGCCCAGCAGTGAAGGGGTTAATTAGGTAGCTTGTAGAGAGCTTGCAGGGTTAATTTTAGCTTTAGTGTAGAGATTAGCCTCCCACCTGACACATCCCACCCCCTGATCCCTCCCAGACAGCTCTCTTCCCTCCCCCACCCCACAATTGTCCCGCCATCTTAAGTACTGGCAGAAAGTCTGCCAGTACTAAAATAAAAGGTGTTTTTTTTTGTTTGTTTTTTGTTTTTTTAATTATTCAGCTGTGATGGACCCCTGCCTTAACCCCCAACCTCCCTGATCCCCCCCAAACACCTCTCTAACCCTCCCCTCCTACCTATTTGCCACCATCTTGGGTACTGGCAGCTGTCTGCCAGTACCCAGTTTTCCCCAAAAAATAAAGTGTGTTTTTTTTTTTTTTTTTAGTGTTTTTTTCATTTTTTCTGTAGTGTAGCTGCCCCCCCCCCAGTACCCCCACCCCCCTAACCCTACCAGATCCTTTTATTTTTTAAAAAAAAAAAAGTTTGCTGCCCCCCCTCCCTCTTAATAAAACTCATTGGTGGCAGTGTTTGCTGAGCTCGCGAGCGCACACACACACACGCACGCGCGCGCGCACACGCAGGCCCCCCCTCCGCACGCTCCCAGCATCCGGCGTGCACAATGCACTTGTAGGAACCGGATGCCGGGTAGCGATGGGCCGCCCACCCTCCTCCCTTGTAAGCTCCCACCCACCAACGAACGGCCCCATCGCTACCGGTGCAGAGAGGGCCACAGAGTGGCTCTCTCTGCATTGGATGCTTTTTAAAGGGTATTGCAGGATGCCTCAATATCGAGGCATCACTGCAATACCCTGAGAGCTGCTGGAAGCGATTGCGATCGCTTCCAGCACTCTCTTAGACAACTGACGTACCAGGTACGTCCATTGTCACTAACTGCTAGTTTTTGCAGGACGTACCTGGTACGTCAGTTGTCATTAAGGGGTTAAAGAAGAAAAGGAGATTAAAGAGATGAATGGGTAAAAGAAGAAGATGGAAAGGGGGTAGGGAAGGAGATGATTCAAAGAATCATATTCCAGGTTCTTAGGTGGCAATCTCATGTGATTCTTAGGATAATGCTAAGTCAAATTGTTATTATTAAGGTAATGATTATTTTTTTTTAGTTAAAGGGACAGTTATGTCAAAATTAAACTTTCATGATTCGTATAGAGCATGCAATTTTAAACAACTTTTCAATTTATTTCTGTTATAAAATGTGCGTCATTCTCTTGTTATCTTTTAGTGAAGAGTAAAACTAGGTAGGCTCGTGAGAGCTGAGGAGTGTGCACGTGTCTTTAGTACTCTATGGCAGCAGTGTTTTGTAACATTATTTGTAGCTTAGTTATACAATGTTGAAAAACACTGCTGCCATAGAGCACTAAAGACACGTGCACACTCCAGAGCTCTTATGAGCCTATCTACTTTATCTCTTCAATAAAGGATACCAAGAGAACAAAGCAAATGTAATTCTCTCTTGGTATTGACAGGAGTGAGCACAATGTTATCTATGTGGCACACATGAACAAGCACTGTCTAGCTGTGACAAACTGTCCAAATGCACTGAGAAAAGAAGCAGCCTTCAAGGGCTTAGAAATTAGCATATGAGTCTACCTAGGTTTAGCTCTCAACAAAGAATACCAAGAGAACAAAGCAAATTTGATGATAAAAGTAAATTGGAAAGTTGTTTAAAAATGCAATCCCTGAATCATGAAAATTTAATCTAGAGAAAACTGTCCCTTTAAACGGACACTAAACCCAAATTTTTTCTTTCATGATTCAGATAGAGCATGTAATTGTAAGCAACTTTCTAATTTACTCCTATTAGCAATTTTTCTTCGTTCTCTTGCTATCTTTATTTAAAAAGCAGGAATGTAAAGCATAGGAGCCGACCCATTTTTGGGTCAGAACCTGGGTTATGCTTGTTTATTGGTGACTTAATGTCAGCCACCAATAAGCAAGCGCTACCCATGGTGCTGAACCGAAAATGAGCCGGCTCCTATGCATCACATTCCTGCTTTTTAAATAAAGATAGCAAGAGAACGAAGAAAAATTGATAATAGGAGTAAACCTGAAAGTTGCTTACAATTACATGCTCTATCTGAATCATGAAATAAATAATTTGGGTTTAGTGTCCGTTTAAGTTACAAGAAAATTGAGCAAATAAATAATGAAAGAATATTGCAAAGTTGTTGTTGTTCTATGAATATTTAAACATTTTATATTACAAACTCAGTGTTTCATGTCCATTAAGACAGTAATCTCAGTTCATAACATGTGCACGCTTGAAAATGTCATATAATTCTGAGTAATTTTATCATTAACATTTTAAAGGGATTTTCTTTCATGATTCAGACAGAACATACAATTTTAAACAACTACTAAATTGACTTCTGTTATCATAGTTTCTTTGTTTTTTTGTTCTCCTTTGTTGAAAAGCAGGAAGGTTGGTTCAGGAGTGTACACTTGTCTGCAGCACTATATGGCAATAGTTTTGCAACAATGTTTTATATTAGCAAGAACACTATTTCCTGTCATGTAGTACTCCAGACATGCAGACTACCTATCTAGGTATCTCTTCAACAAAGAATAACATGAGTACAAAGCAAATGTGATAATAAAAGTAAATTAGAAACATTTTTTTTTAAATTGTATTCTCTATCTGAATCATGAAATAAAAAATTTGGGTTTCAAGTCTCTTTAATATGGTGTTGGTGTTTGTGTATGTGGTATTTGTATGTAAGTGTGTGTGTTTGGTGTTTGTATGTAAGTGTGTGTGTTTGGTGTTTGTATGTAAGTGTGTGTGTTTGGTGTTTGTGTGTGTTTGGTGTTTGTATGTAAGTGTGTGCGTGTGTTTGGTGTTTGTATGTTAGTGTGTGTGTTTGTGTGTGTTTGGTGTTTGTATGTAAGTGTGTGTGTGTGTTTGGTGTTTGTATGTAAGTGTGTGTGTTTGTTTGGTGTTTGTATGTTAGTGTGTGTGTTTGGTGTTTGTGTGTGTTTGGTGTTTGTATGTAAGTGTGTGCGTGTGTTTGGTGTTTGTGTGTGTTTGGTGTTTGTATGTAAGTGTGTGCGTGTGTTTGGTGTTTGTGTGTGTTTGGTGTTTGTATGTAAGTGTGTGCGTGTGTTTGGTGTTTGTGTGTGTTTGGTGTTTGTATGTAAGTGTGTGCGTGTGTTTGGTGTTTGTATGTTAGTGTGTGTGTGTTTGGTGTTTGTGTGTGTTTGGTGTTTGTATGTAAGTGTGTGCGTGTGTTTGGTGTTTGTGTGTGTTTGGTGTTTGTATGTAAGTGTGTGCATGTGTTTGGTGTTTGTGTGTATTTGGTGTTTGTATGTAAGTGTGTGCGTGTGTTTGGTGTTTGTGTGTATTTGGTGTTTGTATGTAAGTGTGTGCGTGTGTTTGGTGTTTGTGTGTATTTGGTGATTGCATGTAAGTGTGTGTTTGTTGTTTGCATGTAAGTGTGTGTGTATGTTTGGTGTTTGTATGTAAGTGTGCCTGTGTGTAGGTGTGCGTGTGTGTATGTAAGTGTGCGTGTAGTGTTTGCATGTAAGTGTGTGTGTATGTTTGGTGTGTGTATGGTTGGTGTTTGTATGTAAGTGTGTTTTTGGTGTTGAACTTAAGTGTGTGTTTGGTGTTTGCATGTGCGTGTGTGTAAGTTTGGTGTTTGTATGTAAGTCTGTGTGTGTGCTTGGTGTTTGCATGTGCGTGTGTGTATGTTTGGTGTTTGTATGTAAGTCTGTGTGTGTATGTTTGGTGTTTGCATGTGCGTGTGTGTATGTTTGGTGTTTGTATGTAAGTGTGTGTGTGCTTGGTGTTTGCATTAGTGTGTGTGCTTGGTGTTTGCATGTGTGTGTGTGTATGTTTGGTGTTTGTATGTAAGTCTGTGTGTGTGTGTATGTTTGGTGTTTGCATGTGCGTGTGTGTATGTTTGGTGTTTGTATGTAAGTGTGTGTGCTTGGTGTTTGCATTAGCGTGTGTGCTTGGTGTTTGCATGTGCGTGTGTGTATGTTTGGTGTTTGTATGTAAGTGTGCGTGCGTGTATGTTTGGTGTTTGTATGTAAGTGTGTGTGTTTGCTTGGTGTTTGCATGTGCGTGTTTGTATGTTTGGTGTTTGTATGTAAGTGTGCGTGCGTGTATGTTTGGTGTTTGTATGTAAGTGTGCGTGTGTGTATGTTTGGTGTTTGTATGTAAGTGTGCGTGTATGTATGTTTGGTGTTGGTATGCAAGTGTGCGTGTGTGTATGTTTGGTGTTTGTATGTAAGTGTGTGTGTATGTTTGGTGTTTGTATGTAAGTGTGTTTTTGGTGTTGTACTTAAGTGTGTGTGCGTGTGCGTGTGTTTGGTGTTTGCATGTGTGTGTATGTTTGGTGTTTGTATGTAAGTGTGCATGTGTGTATGTTTGGTGTTTTTGTATGTAAGTGTGCGTGTGTGTATGTTTGGTGTGTTTGTATGTAAGTGTGCGTGTGTGAATGTTTGGTGTTTGCATGCAAGTGTGTTTTTGGTGTTGTACTTAAGTGTGTGTGTGTGTGCGTGTGTTTGGTGTTTGCATGTGTGTTTATGTTTGGTGTTTGTATGTAAGTGTGCATGTGTGTATGTTTGGTGTTTTTGTATGTAAGTGTGCCTGTGTGTATGTTTGGTGTGTTTGTATGTAAGTGTGCGTGTGTGTATGTTTGGTGTTTGTATGTAAGTGTTCGTGTGTGTATGTTTGGTGTTTGTATGTAAGTGTGCGTGTGTGTATGTTTGGTGTTTGTATGTAAGTGTGCGTGTGTGTATGTTTGGTGTTTGCATGCAAGTGTGCGTGTGTGTATGTTTGGTGTTTGTATGTAAGTGTGTGTGCTTGGTGTTTGCATTAGCGTGTGTGCTTGGTGTTTGCATGTGCGTGTGTGTATGTTTGGTGTTTGTATGTAAGTGTGCGTGCGTGTATGTTTGGTGTTTGTATGTAAGTGTGTGTGTTTGCTTGGTGTTTGCATGTGCGTGTTTGTATGTTTGGTGTTTGTATGTAAGTGTGCATGTGTGTATGTTTGGTGTTTTTGTATGTAAGTGTGCGTGTGTGTATGTTTGGTGTGTTTGTATGTAAGTGTGCGTGTGTGTATGTTTGGTGTTTGTATGTAAGTGTTCGTGTGTGTATGTTTGGTGTTTGTATGTAAGTGTGCGTGTGTGTATGTTTGGTGTTTGTATGTAAGTGTGCGTGTGTGTATGTTTGGTGTTTGCATGCAAGTGTGCATGTGTGTATGTTTGGTGTTTGTATGTAAGTGTGTGTGTATGTTTGGTGTTTGTATGTAAGTGTGTTTTTGGTGTTGTACTTAAGTGTGTGTGCGTGTGCGTGTGTTTGGTGTTTGCATGTGTGTGTATGTTTGGTGTTTGTATGTAAGTGTGCATGTGTGTATGTTTGGTGTTTTTGTATGTAAGTGTGCGTGTGTGTATGTTTGGTGTGTTTGTATGTAAGTGTGCGTGTGTGTATGTTTGGTGTTTGTATGTAAGTGTTCGTGTGTGTATGTTTGGTGTTTGTATGTAAGTGTTTGTGTGTGTATGTTTGGTGTTTGTATGTAAGTGTGCGTATGTTTGGTGTTTGTATGTAAGTGTTCGTGTGTGTATGTTTGGTGTTTGTAAGTGTGCATGTGTGTATGTTTATTTTTGGGCAGTAGTTGCTAAACAACATTTGTTTTGTAATGGTTAATAGTGATGTCGCGAACTGAAAATTTTCCGTTCGCGGACTCGAACTTCCGCAACTGTTCGCGAACGGGCGAACCTCCATTGACTTCAATAGGCAGGCGAATTTTAAAACCCACAGGGACTCTTTCTGGCCACAATAGTGATGGAAAAGTCGTTTCAAGGGGACTAACACCTGGACTGTGGCATGCCGGAGGGGGATCCATGGCAAAACTCCCACAGAAAATTACATAGTTGATGCAGAGTTTGGTTTTAATCCATAAAGGGCATAAATCACCTAACATTCCTAAATTGTTTGGAATAACGTGCTTTAAAACATCAGGTATGATGACTTCCGGGAGGCGGAGCTGCAGAGTGGAAGCAAGGACAGAGAGCTCCGGACAAGCGATAGTAATAAACTATAAAAAAAACCACTCAACTAGCTCCAACGCACAAGCCTTACATGACCCTTAGTCCCTAACACCTTGGACAGGTCAGTGTTGGCCAGAGAAGCGTGCGGGGGAAATACACCGCCCCGGCACCCGGACAGACAGTACAGCAGTGGCGCGAAAGCGCAGCAACCATCTTGCCCGCATCAGGTACAGAGGCATAAAAGCAACCATACCGGAGGAGTGCAAAACGGCACAAGAGATAGCAGAGGAAATCGCCCGGTATCCACAACGACAGTGAGTAATAAAGAGACTATTTGACGCAAAGCCGAAAGGCCCACGTGGCAAGGGCTACACACTATTGCAGAGTAAGCGGAACTGCAACTTAAGAGCATCACGCTACACCCTGCAAAATAAAAATCACTAAAAACCCACACATATATCTGCATCAGAAACAAAGGGACAAAATACATAGAAATAAAAATCACCTGATGGGGTAATAACGCAAAGACTACGCAGCACACGGAAACTACAGGCCCCTACACAGATACCAGGTGGAGAGAAAGGACATACAAGCTTGAGAGCTGAGCAGAGAGGTGATTAACCCCAAAACGACTCCCGCACCACACACAGCAACAGGGATACGAAGGGGGGCGCAGCACAGCAAGAGAATTGGGCCTGGGGAAAGGAAAATTAATTACTGGAAAGGAGGTAACCGTTTCATAATCAGTAGTGATGACACTATGTGAGGAGTAAGACCCTATGGCCTGAACCCCCCCCAATGCCCCAACACACCATCGCCTGAACAAACACAGAGACATTCCTATAATGGTGAAGACCAAGACCTTACTGAGAGACTAACACAATCTACCAGGACTACAGATACTCCTACAAAGCCAATTACACAAGGGGTGCAGCCGCACAAAGGGGTATACATTTATCCCTTAGAACTCTCACCAACCCGATTCCTGTTTTAACAAGAAGCTCAATTGCCAGACACCTGTATGCAAAAATATTATCATAGCTTCAAAAAAAGAACAGAAACCATGACAGCCAGGAACAAAACTGCAGAGCGCAAAACAAGACACTTGGCAGAAATACATGCAGAATCCAATAATGAAGACACAACATTTGATTCTCAACTACATGATACTCACCCCATAGTCTCACAGTTGTCAGCGTTGTTCCTCCCAAAGATTGAACAGCTCCAAAATGGGATGGATTCACTTTCGTCTGAATTCAAACACTTCTCAACAAGATTGACACAAGTTGAACAAAGAATCTCAGACACAGAGATCAGACAACGTGATACCACCACAAACGTCACACAACTTCAGAGACAAAATTCTATACTGCTAGCAAAAGTGGATGACCTGGAAAACAGGTCGAGGAGGAACAACTTGAGGGTTGTGGGGTTGCCAGAGTCAGTTCCAGGCACCGAACTGATACATTTTGCAGAGGTTATCTTACCACAAACACTACAAATTCCAGAAGCCAACATTCCGTGTGTAGTGGAAAGGGCACACAGAGTAGGCAGGATGAGAGAAATGGACAATAAAGATGCACCACCTCGGCAAGTAATGATAAAATATTTAAACTTTAAAGACAAAGTGCAACTGTTGAGAGCATACAGACAAGTTGGACCAATCCAATACGAGGGCAAAAAACTACACGTCTTTCAAGACTATTCAGCGGATGTGACCAGGAAGAGGAGAGAATTTTCCCCATACTGTCGACAATTCATAGAAAAAGGAATCCCAGTTGCATTACTATACCCAGCAAAGCTCAGGATTCAAACCCCTCAGGGCCCACGACTCTTTGACTCAACGAGCCAAATACAGAAGTATCTAAGACATGGGGCAGGAGGCGGAAACCAACAGGAAGAAGAAGAACATGATCCACCGGCAGAACAGTAAAAATAACAAAGTATCAACAACCCCATGGGAAAAGTTCCATACAAGCAAGGCAAGACCTGCTATAGGTCTGGTAGAAATAATAAGAGCAAAGGGAGAAGAAAGACCAAAGGTCTTCACCTAAGGACTACAAAAGGACATAACTATGAACAGTTAAAATAAGTATCACAGTTCAAGTTATTGGGGGGGGGGGGCTTGTTATTTAATTGTTATTTAATAGACATATCGTTTTCTGCAAGGCATATAAAGGCTAGGAGTTGGAAACTAAGGTAACCAAGACAAGTTATTGCTTACACTGTTTTTCTTTTATCTTTGACAAGCAGGTTGGACTCAGCTCACGGACTCCCCTGGGACTCAGCTACAATTCACAGAAAAAGAAATAAGTAGGTCATAAATACATCTACACACTTCTGGTGTACACCACAAGGGTAAGCGCTTACTAGACGAACACAAATATCACACAAACATACATAAAAGACACATTTCATTCATAACACAATGGCACTAAACCAGATCAAGATAGTAGCATGGAATGTGGGTGGGGTCACGTCACCTGTTAAGAGAAAAGCTATTCTTAAATACCTTAAAAAACAAAGAGCAGACATTGCAGTGTTGGAAGAGACACATTTATCCCAAGGAGAACACAGGAAACTCCAACAGGAATGGGTGGGGGAGGTCACATTCACACCATACGAAGCTAAACGAGCAAGAGGAGTAGCCATCCTATTCAGGAAACAATTACCATACAAAATAACACACAAGGAAATAGACAATGAGGGTAGATACATCATTCTAAAGATAGAAGTAGAACAAACGACACTCACTCTATGTGGACTGTATGGCCCCTTGCACAGGAAGGCTGAGTTTTGGCAAACATTACAAAGAAAATTACTGACCCATACAGAGACACAACTAATAGTGGTAGGTGACTTCAACATCGCACCACAGGTGCCAGCAGACAGATTTCCCAACCCAGACATTCCAGGGAACAAAAAACAGCCAGCCAATTACAGCAAGAGAGACACAAGGATACTGAACAAATTTAAAAGGGCATTAAAAGTGACAGACATTTGGAGGGCAAGATACCCAGACAGCAGAGACTATACGTGTATATCCCCATCTAAACAGACACTATCCAGGATAGACTTCTTCCTCACATCACCTACTTTGAGCACACAGATTATGGACACCAAAATTGATACAGTCACACTCTCAGACCATGCACCAATTTCCATGACCATGACGATAGGGCCCAGGCGACCCAAAAGAGAGGGTTGGAAATTCCCATATTATCTGTACAGGGACGCTAACCTGTTAAACCACCTTAAAGGAGAATGGCTGCATTATGCAGAAGCTAATAAAGCACATATGACAACACCGGCCCTATTCTGGGACACAGCTAAGGCGGTTTTAAGAGGAGTCATAATGTCATATGCATCAGGAGCTAATAAGAAATACAAACAAAGGGAAGACATACTACTAAGACAAGTCACGAACGCATACAATAAATATCTTAGAGCCCCGAACACAGAAAACAGACAAAAGTATACCGAAGTTAAATTACAAAGGGACACATTTTTGTTGCAAAATGCTAAAAGCACCATAACCAGAGCCAGGGCACGTTTCTACAGATATGGCAATAAGATAAGCAGCACCCTAGCCAACATTACAAGGTTAGTGAGAAAACCCAATGTAATTCAGACATTGAGAGTCCAGGGCAAAACTTTAATAACGGAAAAGGAAAAGCAGCAGGCATTCAGTGACTACTACTCAGACCTATATACACCACATTCAGTAGACGGGAGACACAGAGATCAGTTCTGGGAAACCATTAAACTACCCCAAATCACGGAGGAGAACCTTCAACTATTAAACGCACCAATCACAATACAGGAAATACACAAGACAATAGGACAACTACCACTAAATAAGACAGCAGGACCTGACGGCTTACCCAATGAATTCTACAAACTGATGAAAGAGGAAATATTGGCGCCACTAGTCACGCTATTTGACAAGATAACAGGAGGAGAAGAGTTAAGCGACAGATTTACAGAAGCACACATCTGTGTCCTTCCAAAACCAGGCAGAGACCCCACTGCTAGGGAATCATACAGACCCATATCACTATTAAATAGTGACTACAAAATTTTCACAAAAATTTTGGCCAACAGGTTAGCTATCATATTACCATCTTTGACCCACAGCGACCAAACAGGGTTTATCAAGGGCAGATCATCAGTCCTCAACATCAGGAAAGTACAATTAGTCTTACAACATTACTGGAACACCAGAAAGGACGGAAAAACAGACTACATATCACAAAAAGCATGCATGCTGGCGATCGATGCGGAGAAGGCTTTTGACAAGGTGTTGTGGGAACACCTATTCCACACGTTGACCAGATATGGAATTAGGGGCTCCTTCTTCGGGTCGGTCGCCAGCATTTACAGATCAGCTCAAGCAGCAGTAATCATTAATGGCACACTCTCTCCAAGATTCGGACTGGGAAGGGGGACGAGGCAGGGTTGCCCACTATCACCCCTCCTTTTTGACTTGGCCATGGAGCCGCTAGCATACAGAATTAGGACGGACACACAAGGAATAAGGGTGGGGAAGGAGACACTGCACCTATCCCTGTATGCAGATGACATGATAGTATTCATATCAGACCCAGAGAGGGACACACCACGACTAATGTCAATTATTGAAGACTTCAGCAAAATCTCAGGGTACCAAATAAACAAAGATAAAAGCGAGATCTTGTGGCTATCTCCACCTAGTTATAGAGCAGATCTAGGATTTAACTTTAAAACACTAGAGGACACTATTAAATACCTGGGGATTAGCTTATCAAAGGACCCAGCCAAATGGTATGCACTTAACTATAAACCGATAATTGACAAAATTATAGAGGATTTAGAAAACTGGAAGGCATTGCCGATATCAACGACGGGCAGAATTAGTCTGATAAAAATGATCCTGTTTCCTAGACTTATGTATCCCTTCCAAATGCTCCCCATGCTATTACATAAGAAAGATCTGAAACACTTAAACACACAATGGGCGAAGTTCATATGGTCGGGGAAAAAACACAGGCTCAGCCTGGAGAAGGTCATGTGTTCGGTTCACGCAGGGGGCCTTGGCCTACCGAACCTGGAACTATACAATTGGGCCACAACTAGCAAATACGTCTTGGACTGGCTAAGTAACACGAACCATTTCACACACAAAGAAATAGAAAGTAGTATGGTGCAGCCATGGGCATTAGCCATGCTACCGCACATGGAACATCACAAATTACGCACATGGTCCAAGGATTTCCCAATTTTTGGGGAATCAGTAAGGGCCTGGACGAAAATATGCAAGTGGATGGGGGTATCACATACACACACAAAATTCATACCCATAGGGGGAAACCCTGACTTCCCAGCAGGTCTGACGACAAAGCCATTCCAACAATGGAAAGACACAGGCTTACACGCGGTTAAACAGTTGGTATCGGAGTCCACAGGGCTGATCCATACATTCCAAGACCTACAAAAAGAATACACACTACCTAGACAACATCATTTTGCATACCTGCAAGTCAAACACTACGTTACACAGTTACAGAAACACATAGATTTCACAGATCATAATGATCCGATTTCAAAACTGATTGCTCGAACATCACAAGGGGGTCACTCTGTTTCCCCAATATATAAAATGTTGATAGAAAAGCCAAACCAAAAACACAAGGCAAACCTGGGTGACAAATGGTCAGACATACTGCAGACACCAATTTCAGAGGAACAAATTACAGAGAGTATAGAAAAAGTCAGGAGAGCCACTATAGGAGCAGACATAAGGGAGATGCACATCAAAACGATTCATAGGGCACACATCACACCCAGAATATACAGTAAATGGGAGAAAGACACAGAAAATGTATGCGTCAAATGCAGACAGCCGGACCCCGATTATACACACCTAATTGTGACTTGCCCAAGACTGACAAAATTTTGGGCCATGACGGAAAGATGGATAAATAAGATGTGCTCCACACAGATTAAACTAGACGGGAAAGCCATAATATTTCTTGACACCACAGCTAAACTAGGCACTCAGAAAAGACTTACACATAACGTGATCCTCACAGCAAGGAAGTTAATTCTCAAGGAGTGGAGGAAGAGGAAACCGCCAACATTAAGTCAGCTCAAAAATGCACTAAGGCAACAAATGATAATAGAACAATTTGATACCATGAGCGAGGTCAAAGATAGGGTAAAGGCTTTCATGAGGAAGTGGGAGAGGTTGATCCTACAACAATCAACAGAGATACAAAAACAGATACTACACCCATTCCGTAACTCAGAATACATATTAGCTGCACAACTGAGAGGGGAATGGAACATACTGTAAACACTACAAAATGAAAAAGCGAGTCCCAGGGGGGAAAGGAGTCCACTGCTGAACATTAAAGGGCGGAGGTAATTAAATGTAGAAATACTAACAGCAAAGTATAATAACAGACAAGACTTTTTATCAACCTGAAAGACACAAAATGTTATACATGCAGAAATGTTAGGAGAAGGAGGAGAGAGGAGTATAAGGGGCCTCAGAAAAGGGGGAGCAGAGATAGAGAGGATAATAGAACAGGGGAGATGGTTGACATCAAATAGGGGAGGGGGTGAGATACAAGGAAAGAGGGGAGGGCAATTCGGCAGCAAAAATGTGATCATAAGTTCCGTTGTTGAAAGTATACCATGTTTTCTTTTTCGATTCTATTGTTATCACGTGACTAAAAGTTTGTGAATGTTAAAGCTGTTGGAATTGTCACCCAATAAAAATCTTATTTACAAAAAAAAAAACATCAGGTATGATGTTGTATCGATCAGGTAGTGTAAGGGTTATGCCCGCTTCACAGTGCAAGACCAAACTCCCTGTTTAACGCACCGCAAACAACCGCAAACAGTCCATTTGCACAACCACAAGATAGATAGATTTGATAGATACATAGATACATAGATTAGAAAGATAGATCAATAGATGCAATATACATTTGATAGAAACAATAGATATATAGATTTGATAGATAAATAGATAGATTTGATTGATAGATAATTTCCCAGACAGAGAATTACAAGACGTGCGGTCTGGGACCCATGGTAAGGTTCCCAGAGGCAGTTGCGGCGCCAGGGGACGTGTATATGGCATGGATTTTAGGAACCGGAGATGGAAAAAGATGCTTGGTCGGTCCTCCTACTTCAAATTTGGGGCACTGCGCGTGCAATCGTGGCCGGACTTTTAGCCGACGGCCATTTGGCCGACTGCCATTTGGCAGAAACACAAGTGGCTGTCACAAAACAGTCCGGCCACGAGATAGAAAGATTTGATAGATAGATAGATACATAGATTAGATAGATCAATAGATGCAATATACATTTGATAGATACGATAGATAGATAGTTAGATAGATTTGATAGATAAATAGATAGATTTGATAGATATATAATTTCCCAGACAGAGAATTACAAGACGTGCGGTCTGGGACCCATGGTAAGGTTCCCAGAGGCAGTTGCGGCGCCAGGGGACGTGTATATGGCATGGATTTTAGGAACCGGGAGATGGAAAAAGATACTTGGTCGGTCCTCCTACTTCAAATTTGGGGCACTGCGCGTGCAATCTACTGTGCCACCAGATATGAGTGGTGTGTTAAGAAGTACTATTCTGATCAGTTTAATACCTGTTACTCCCCCTATCGGGGGAGGTGTATATGGCATGGATTTTAGGAACCGGGAGATGGAAAAAGATGCTTAGTCAGTCCTCCTACTTCAAATTTGGGGCACTGCACGTGCAATCATTGCCGGACTTTTAGCCGACGGACATTTGTCTGATGGACATTTGTCTGACGGACATTTGGCCGAAACACAAGTGGCTGTCACAAAACAGTTCGGCCACGAGATAGATAGATTTGATAGATAGATACATAGATTAGATAGATCAATAGATGCAATATACATTTGATAGATACGATAGATAGTTAGATAGATAGATTTGATAGATAAATAGATAGATTTGATAGATATATAATTTCCAAGACAGAGAATTACAAGACGTGCGGTCTGGGACCCATGGTAAGGTTCCCAGAGGCAGTTGCGGCACCAGGGGACGTGTATATGGCATGGATTTTAGGAACCGGGAGATGGAAAAAACATAATTTATGTAAGAACTTACCTGATAAATTCATTTCTTTCATATTAGCAAGAGTCCATGAGCTAGTGACGTATGGGATATACATTCCTACCAGGAGGGGCAAAGTTTCCCAAACCTTAAAATGCCTATAAATACTCCCCTCACCACACCCACAAATCAGTTTAACGAATAGCCAAGAAGTGGGGTGATAAGAAAAAAGTGCGAAAGCATATAAAATAAGGAATTGGAATAATTGTGCTTTATACAAAAAAATCATAACCACCACAAAAAGGGTGGGCCTCATGGACTTTTGCTAATAGGAAAGAAATGAATTTATCAGGTAAGTTCTTACATAAATTATGTTTTCTTTCATGTAATTAGCAAGAGTCCATGAGCTAGTGACGTATGGGATAATGACTACCCAAGATGTGGATCTTTCCACGCAAGAGTCACTAGAGAGGGAGGGATAAAATAAAGACAGCCAATTCCTGCTGAAAATAATCCACACCCAAAATAAAGTTTAATGAAAATATAAGCAGAAGATTCAAACTGAAACCGCTGCCTGAAGTACTTTTCTACCAAAAACTGCTTCAGAAGAAGAAAACACATCAAAATGGTAGAATTTAGTAAAAGTATGCAAAGAGGACCAAGTTGCTGCTTTGCAAATCTGATCAACCGAAGCTTCATTCCTAAACGCCCAGGAAGTAGAAACTGACCTAGTAGAATGAGCTGTAATCCTTTGAGGCGGAGTTTTACCCGACTCAACATAGGCATGATGAATTAAAGATTTCAGCCAAGATGCCAAAGAAATGGCAGAAGTTTTCTGGCCTTTTCTAGAACCGGAAAAGATAACAAACAGACTAGAAGTCTTTTGGAAAGATTTAGTAGCTTCAACATAATATTTCAAAGCTCTAACAACATCCAAAGAATGCAACGATTTCTCCTTAGAATTCTTAGGATTAGGACATAATGAAGGAACCCCAATTTCTCTACTAATGTTGTTGGAATTCACGACCTTAGGTAAAAATTGAAAAGAAGTTCGCAACACCGCCTTATCCTGATGAAAAATCAGAAAAGGAGACTCACAAGAAAGAGCAGATAATTCAGAGACTCTTCTGGCAGAAGAAATCGCCAAAAGGAACAAAACTTTCCAAGAAAGTAATTTAATGTCCAATGAATGCATGGGTTCAAAAGGAGGAGCTTGGAGAGCCCCCAGAACCAAATTCAAACTCCAAGGATTAGAAATTGACTTAATGACAGGTTTTATACGAACCAAAGCTTGTACAAAACAATGAATATCAGGAAGATTAGCAATCTTTCTGTGAAAAAGAACAGAAAGAGCAGAGATTTGTCCTTTCAAGGAACTTGCGGACAAACCCTTATCTAAACCATCCTGAAGAAACTGTAAAATTCTCGGTATTCTAAAAGAATGCCAAGAAAAATGATGAGAAAGACACCAAGAAATATAAGTCTTCCAGACTCTATAATATATCTCTCTAGATACAGATTTACGAGCCTGTAACATAGTATTAATCACAGAGTCAGAGAAACCTCTTTGACCAAGAATCAAGCGTTCAATCTCCATACCTTTAAATTTAAGGATTTGAGATCCTGATGGAAAAAAGGACCTTGCGACATAAGGTCTGGTCTTAACGGAAGAGTCCACGGTTGGCAAGAGGCCATCCGGACAAGATCCGCATACCAAAACCTGTGAGGCCATGCCGGAGCTACCAGCAGAACAAACGAGCATTCCTTCAGAATCTTGGAGATTACTCTTGGAAGAAGAACTAGAGGCGGAAAGATATATGCAGGATGATACTTCCAAGGAAGTGATAATGCATCCACTGCCTCCGCCTGAGGATCCCGGGATCTGGACAGATACCTGGGAAGTTTCTTGTTTAGATGAGACGCCATCAGATCTATTTCTGGAAGTTCCCACATTTGAACAATCTGAAGAAATACCTCTGGGTGAAGAGACCATTCGCCCGGATGCAACGTTTGGCGACTGAGATAATCCGTTTCCCAATTGTCTACACCTGGGATATGAACCGCAGAGATTAGACAGGAGCTGGATTCCGCCCAAACCAGAATTCGAGATACTTCTTTCATAGCCAGAGGACTGTGAGTCCCTCCTTGATGATTGATATATGCCACAGTTGTGACATTGTCTGTCTGAAAACAAATGAACGATTCTCTCTTCAGAAGAGGCCAAGACTGAAGAGCTCTGAAAATTGCACGGAGTTCCAAAATATTGATCGGTAATCTCACCTCCTGAGATTCCCAAACTCCTTGTGCCGTCAGAGATCCCCACACAGCTCCCCAACCTGTAAGACTTGCATCTGTTGAAATTACAGTCCAGGTCGGAAGAACAAAAGAAGCCCCCTGAATTAAACGATGGTGATCTGTCCACCACGTCAGAGAGTGTCGTACAATCGGTTTTAAAGATATTAATTGAGATATCTTTGTGTAATCCCTGCACCATTGATTCAGCATACAGAGCTGAAGAGGTCGCATGTGAAAACGAGCAAAGGGGATCGCGTCCGATGCAGCAGTCATAAGACCTAGAATTTCCATGCATAAGGCTACCGAAGGGAATGATTGTGACTGAAGGTTTCGACAAGCTGAAATCAATTTTAGACGTCTCTTGTCTGTCAAAGACAGAGTCATGGACACTGAATCTATCTGGAAACCCAGAAAGGTTACCCTTGTCTGAGGAATCAATGAACTTTTTAGTAAATTGATCCTCCAACCATGATCTTGAAGAAACAACACAAGTCGATTCGTATGAGATTCTGCAAAATGTAAAGACTGAGCAAGTACCAAGATATCGTCCAAATAAGGAAATACCACAATACCCTGTTCTCTGATTACAGACAGAAGGGCACCGAGAACTTTTGTAAAAATTCTTGGGGCTGTAGCTAGGCCAAACGGCAGAGCCACAAACTGGTAATGCTTGTCCAGGAAAGAGAATCTCAGGAACTGAAAGTGATCTGGATGAATCGGAATATGCAGATATGCATCCTGTAAATCTATCGTGGACATATAATGCCCTTGCTGAACAAAAGGCAAAATAGTCCTTACAGTTACCATTTTGAATGTTGGTATCCTTACATAACGATTCAATATTTTTAGATCCAGAACTGGTCTGAAGGAATTCTCCTTCTTTGGTACAATGAAGAGATTCGAATAAAACCCCAGCCCCTGTTCCAGAACTGGAACTGGCATAATTACTCCAGCCAACTCTAGATCTGAAACACATTTCAGAAATGCTTGAGCTTTCGCTGGGTTTACTGGGACACGGGAAAGAAAAAATCTCTTTGCAGGAGGTCTTATCTTGAAACAAATTCTGTACCCTTCTGAAACAATGTTCTGAATCCAAAGATTGTGAATAGAATTGATCCAAATTTCTTTGAAAAAACGTAACCTGCCCCCTACCAGCTGGGCTGGAATGAGGGCCGCACCTTCATGTGGACTTAGAAGCTGGCTTTGCTTTTCTAGAAGGCTTGGATTTATTCCAGACTGGAGATGGTTTCCAAACTGAAACTGCTCCTGAGGAAGAAGGATCAGGCTTTTGTTCTTTGTTGAAACGAAAGGAACGAAAACGATTATTAGCCCTGTTTTTACCCTTAGATCTTTTATCCTGTGGTAAAAAAGTTCCTTTCCCACCAGTAACAGTTGAGATAATAGAATCCAACTGAGAACCAAATAATTTGTTACCCTGGAAAGAAATGGAAAGTAGAGTCGATTTAGAAGACATGTCAGCATTCCAAGTTTTAAGCCATAAAGCTCTTCTAGCTAAAATAGCTAGAGACATAAACCTGACATCAACTCTGATAATATAAAAAATGGCATCACAGATAAAATTATTAGCATGTTGCAGAAGAATAATAATATTATGAGAATCATGATCTGTTACTTGTTGCGCTAATGTTTCCAACCAAAAAGTTGAAGCTGCAGCAACATCAGCCAATGATATAGCAGGTCTAAGAAGATTACCTGAACACAGATAAGCTTTTCTTAGAAAGGATTCAATTTTCCTATCTAAAGGATCCTTAAACGAAGTACCATCTGACGTAGGAATAGTAGTACGTTTAGCAAAGGTAGAAATAGCCCCATCAACTTTAGGGATTTTGTCCCAAAATTCCAATCTATCAGACGGCACAGGATATAATTGCTTAAAACGTTTAGAAGGAGTAAATGAATTACCCAAATTATTCCATTCTCTGGAAATTACTTCAGAAATAGCACCAGGAACAGGAAAAACTTCTGGAATAACCACAGGAGATTTAAAGACCTTATCTAAACGTTTAGATTTAGTATCAAGAGGACCAGAATCCTCAATTTCTAAAGCAATTAGTACTTCTTTAAGTAAAGAACGAATAAATTCTATTTTAAATAAATATGAAGATTTATCAGCATCAACCTCTGAGACAGAATCCTCTGAACTAGAAGAGTTATTAGAATCAGAATGATGATGTTCATTTAAAAATTCATCCGTATACAGAGAAGTTTTAAAAGATTTTTTATGTTTACTAGAAGGAGGAATAACAGACATAGCCTTCTTGATGGATTCAGAAACAAAATCTCTTATGTTATCAGGAACACTCTGAACATTAGATGTTGATGGAACTGCAACAGGTAATGGTATATTACTAAAGGAAATATTATCTGCATTAACGAGTTTGTCATGACAACTAGTACAAACAACAGCTGGAGGAACAACTACCAAAAGTTTACAGCAGATACACTTAGCTTTGGTAGTTCCAGCACCAGACAGCGATTTTCCTGAAGTATCTTCTGACTCGGATGCAACGTGAGACATCTTGCAATATGTAAGAGAAAAAACAACATATAAAGCAAAATTGATCAAATTCCTTAAATGACAGTTTCAGGAATGGGAAAAAATGCCAAGGAACAAGCTTCTAGCAACCAGAAGCAATGAAAAATGAGACAAATAATGTGGAGACAAAAGCGACGCCCATATTTTTTAGCGCCAAAATAAGACGCCCACATTATTTGGCGACTAAATGCTTTTGGCGCCAAAGAATGACGCCACATCCGGAACGCCGACATTTTGGGCGCAAAAGAACGTCAAAAAATGACGTAACTTCCGGCGACACGTATGACGCCGGAAACAGAAAATATTTTTTGCGCCAAAAAAGACCGCGCCAAGAATGACGTAATAAAATGAAGCATTTTCAGCCCCCGCGAGCCTAACAGCCCACAGGAAAAAAGTCAAATTTTTTAAGGTAAGAAAAAAATGATTGATTCAAATGCATTATCCCAAATATGAAACTGACTGTCTGAAAATAAGGAATTTTGAACATCCTGAGTCAAGGCAAATAAATGTTTGAACACATATATTTAGAACTTTATAAAAAAGTGCCCAACCATAGCTTAGAGTGTCACAAAAAATAAGATTTACTTACCCCAGGACACTCATCTACATGTTTGTAGAAAGCCAAACCAGTACTGAAACGAAAATCAGCAGAGGTAATGGTATATATAAGAGTATATCGTCAATCTGAAAAGGGAGGTAAGAGATGAATCTCTACGACCGATAACAGAGAACCTATGAAATAGACCCGGTAGAAGGAGATCATTGCATTCAAATAGGCAATACTCTCCTCACATCCCTCTGACATTCACTGCACGCTGAGAGGAAAACCGGGCTCCAACCTGCTGCGGAGCGCATATCAACGTAGAATCTAGCACAAACTTACTTCACCACCTCCATAGGAGGCAAAGTTTGTAAAAACTGATTTGTGGGTGTGGTGAGGGGTGTATTTATAGGCATTTTAAGGTTTGGGAAACTTTGCCCCTCCTGGTAGGAATGTATATCCCATACGTCACTAGCTCATGGACTCTTGCTAATTACATGAAAGAAAGATGCTTGGTCGGTCCTCCTACTTCAAATTTGGGGCACTGCGTGTGCAATCTACTGTGCCCCCAGATATGAGTGGTGACACTGGGCAAGTGGGCCTGGCACACACACTGGCAGGCAGGCAGGCAACTGCAATTAGATTACACTAGCAGACTGATGTTTCACAGCCAAAAAAGTTTTTTTTTTTAAATTATTTACACTACTGTTACACCAGATATGAGTGGTGGCACTGGGCAAGTGGGCCTGGCACACACGCTAGCAGGCAGGCAACTGCAATTAGATTACACTAGGAGACTGATGTTTCACAGTCAAAAAAGTTTTTTTTTTTAATTATTTACACTACTGTTACACCAGATATGAGTGGTGGCACTGGGCAATTGGGCCTGGCACACACGCTGGCAGGCAGGCAACTGCAATAAGATTACACTAGCAGACTGATGTTTCACAGTCAAAAAAGTTTTTTTTTTTAATTATTTACACTTCTGTTACACCAGATATGAGTGGGGGCACTGGGCAAGTGGGCCTGGCACACAGGCTGGCAGGCAGGCAACTGCAATTAGATTACACTAGCAGACTGATGTTTCACAGTCAAAATAGTTTTTTTGTATTATTATTATTTACACTACTGTTACACCAGATATGAGTGGTGGCACTGGGCAAGTGGGCCGGGCACACACGTTGGGAGGCAGGCAACTGCAATTAGAATTACACTAGCAGACTGATGTTTCACAGTCAAAAAAGTTTTTTTTTTAAATTATTTACACTACTGTTACACCAGATATGAGTGGTGGCACTGGGCAAGTGGGCCGGGCACACACGTTGGCAGGCAGGCAACTGCAATTAGAATTACACTAGCAGACTGATGTTTCACAGTCAAAAAAGTTTTTTTTAAAATTATTTACACTACTGTTACACCAGATTTGAGTGGTGTAACTTGGCAAGTGGGCCTGGCACACACGCTAGCAGGCAGGAAACTGCAATTAGATTACACTAGCAGACTGATGTTTCACAGTCAAAAAAGTTTTTTTTTTTTAATTATTTACACTACTGTTACACCAGATATTAGTGGTGGCACTGGGCAAGTGGGCCTGGCACACATGCTGGCAGGCAGGCAACTGCAATAAGATTACACTAGCAGACTGATGTTGCACAGTCAAAAAAGTTTTTTTTTTTAATTATTTACACTACTGTTACACCAGATATGAGTGGGGGCACTGGGCAAGTGGGCCTGGCACACAGGCTGGCAGGCAGGCAACTGCAATTAGATTACACTAGCAGACTGATGTTTCACAGTCAAAATAGTTTTTTTGTATTATTATTATTTACACTACTGTTACACCAGATATGAGTGGTGGCACTGGGCAAGTGGGCCTGGCACACACGCTAGCAGGCAGGCAACTGCAATTAGATTACACTAGGAGACTGATGTTTCACAGTCAAAAAAGTTTTTTTTTTTAATTATTTACACTACTGTTACACCAGATATGAGTGGTGGCACTGGGCAATTGGGCCTGGCACACACGCTGGCAGGCAGGCAACTGCAATAAGATTACACTAGCAGACTGATGTTTCACAGTCAAAAAAGTTTTTTTTTTTAATTATTTACACTTCTGTTACACCAGATATGAGTGGGGGCACTGGGCAAGTGGGCCTGGCACACAGGCTGGCAGGCAGGCAACTGCAATTAGATTACACTAGCAGACTGATGTTTCACAGTCAAAATAGTTTTTTTGTATTATTATTATTTACACTACTGTTACACCAGATATGAGTGGTGGCACTGGGCAAGTGGGCCGGGCACACACGTTGGGAGGCAGGCAACTGCAATTAGAATTACACTAGCAGACTGATGTTTCACAGTCAAAAAAGTTTTTTTTTTAAATTATTTACACTACTGTTACACCAGATATGAGTGGTGGCACTGGGCAAGTGGGCCGGGCACACACGTTGGCAGGCAGGCAACTGCAATTAGAATTACACTAGCAGACTGATGTTTCACAGTCAAAAAAGTTTTTTTTAAAATTATTTACACTACTGTTACACCAGATTTGAGTGGTGTAACTTGGCAAGTGGGCCTGGCACACACGCTAGCAGGCAGGAAACTGCAATTAGATTACACTAGCAGACTGATGTTTCACAGTCAAAAAAGTTTTTTTTTTTTTAATTATTTACACTACTGTTACACCAGATATTAGTGGTGGCACTGGGCAAGTGGGCCTGGCACACATGCTGGCAGGCAGGCAACTGCAATAAGATTACACTAGCAGACTGATGTTGCACAGTCAAAAAAGTTTTTTTTTTTTAATTATTTACACTACTGTTACACCAGATATGAGTGGGGGCACTGGGCAAGTGGGCCTGGCACACAGGCTGGCAGGCAGGCAACTGCAATTAGATTACACTAGCAGACTGATGTTTCACAGTCAAAATAGTTTTTTTGTATTATTATTATTTACACTACTGTTACACCAGATATGAGTGGTGGCACTGGGCAAGTGGGCCGGGCACACACGTTGGGAGGCAGGCAACTGCAATTAGAATTACACTAGCAGACTGATGTTTCACAGTCAAAAAAGTTTTTTTTTTAAATTATTTACACTACTGTTACACCAGATATGAGTGGTGGCACTGGGCAAGTGGGCCGGGCACACACGTTGGCAGGCAGGCAACTGCAATTAGAATTACACTAGCAGACTGATGTTTCACAGTCAAAAAAGTTTTTTTTTTAAATTATTTACACTACTGTTACACCAGATTTGAGTGGTGTAACTTGGCAAGTGGGCCTGGCACACACGCTAGCAGGCAGGCAACTGCAATTAGATTACACTAGCAGACTGATGTTTCACAGTCAAAAAAGTTTTGTTTTTTTTAATTATTTACACTACTGTTACACCAGATATTAGTGGTGGCACTGGGCAAGTGGGCCTGGCACACACGCTGGCAGGCAGGCAACTGCAATAAGATTACACTAGCAGACTGATGTTTCACAGTCAAAAAAGTTTTTTTTTTTAATTATTTACACTAATGTTACACCAGATATGAGTGGGGGCACTGGGCAAGTGGGCCTGGCACACAGGCTGGCAGGCAGGCAACTGCAATTAGATTACACTAGCAGACTGATGTTTCACAGTCAAAATAGTTTTTTTTATTATTATTATTTACACTACTGTTATACCACATATGAGTGGTGGCACTGGGCAAGTGGGCCTGGCACACACGCCAGCAGGCAGGCAACTGCAATTAGATTACACTAGCAGACTGATGTTTCACAGTCAAAAAAGTTTTTTTTTTTTTAATTATTTACACTACTGTTACACCAGATATTAGTGGTGGCACTGGGCAAGTGGGCCTGGCACACACGCTGGCAGGCAGGCAACTGCAATAAGATTACACTAGCAGACTGATGTTTCACAGTCAAAAAAGTTTTTTTTTTAATTATTTACACTACTGTTACACCAGATATGAGTGGGGGCACTGGGCAAGTGGGCCTGGCACACAGGCTGGCAGGCAGGCAACTGCAATTAGATTACACTAGCAGACTGATGTTTCACAGTCAAAATAGTTTTTTTTTATTATTATTATTTACACTACTGTTACACCAGATATGAGTGGTGGCACTGGGCAAGTGGGCCGGGCACACACGTTGGGAGGCAGGCAACTGCAATTAGAATTACACTAGCAGACTGATGTTTCACAGTCAAAAAAGTTTTTTTTTTAAATTATTTACACTACTGTTACACCAGATTTGAGTGGTGTAACTTGGCAAGTGGGCCTGGCACACACGCTAGCAGGCAGGCAACTGCAATTAGATTACACTAGCAGACTGATGTTTCACAGTCAAAAAAGTTTTTTTTTTTTTAATTATTTACACTACTGTTACACCAGATATGAGTGGTGGCACTGGGCAAGTGGGCCGGGCACACACGTTGGCAGGCAGGCAACTGCAATTAGAATTACACTAGCAGACTGATGTTTCACAGTCAAAAAAGTTTTGTTTTTTTTAATTATTTACACTACTGTTACACCAGATATGAGTGGTGGCACTGGGCAAGTGGGCCTGGCACACACGCTAGCAGGTAGGCAACTGCAATTAGATTACACTAGCAGACTGATGTTTCACAGTCAAAAAAGTTTTTTTTTTAAATTATTTACACTACTGTTACACCAGATATGAGTGGTGGCACTGGGCAAGTGGGCCGGGCACACACGTTGGCAGGCAGGCAACTGCAATTAGAATTACACTAGCAGACTGATGTTTCACAGTCAAAAAAGTTATTTTTTTAAATTATTTACACTACTGTTACACCAGATATGAGTGGGGGCACTGGGCAAGTGGGCCTGGCACACAGGCTGGCAGGCAACTGCAATAAGATTACACTAGCAGACTGATGTTTCACAGTCAAAAAGTTTTTTTAAAATTATTTACACTACTGTTACACCAGATATGAGTGGTGGCACTGGGCAAGTGGGCACAGTATACGCTGTGAGCCTGACACACACGCTGGCAGGCAGAAAACTGCAATTAGATTACACAGGAAAAAAAACAAAGCAGCCCTAAAAAGGGCTTTTTGGGGTGCTGTCCTTACAGCAGAGATCAGATGAGTCCTTCAGGACTGTAGTGGACACTGAATACACTAGCCTAGCTATCAATTTCCCTATTAAATCAGTAGCAGCTACACTGTCCCTCCTCTCACTAAGAAAGCAGCTTCCGAATGAATCTAAAATGGCTGCTGTCCAGGAGCTGGGAGGGTCTGGGAGGGAGTGTCTGCTGCTGATTGGCTGGAATGTGTCTGCAGACTGTGAGATTCAGGGTCAAAGTTTACTCAATGATGACGAATAGGTGGCGGATCGAATATTGCATATGTTCGCCCGCCGCGGCGAACGCGAACAAATTATGTTCACCGGGAACTATTCACCGGCGAATAATTCGCGACATCACTAATGGTTAATTGTCTTTAATATTCAATCTACCCTGCAAAGAGTAGCAAATGGGAAGCCAGTTATGTTGGCAAATATAAACTAAACTACCTCTAAGCTTTGTATTAAGCATTTCAATATGCAACTCTTTTTCTCAAACAGGCATTCTAGAAATAAATAGATGGATATTATAATGTCTAGAACAATTTTCTTCTTATCCCTAGGAATAATGTCCTGTAACAGTAAGTACAATGTTTCACCCTTCATTTGAAAAAGATGACAGTTCCATGAAGCCATAGTTTCCTTCTGTCACACACACAGAACTGTTAGACATTTGGTTTCCGATCCCAGAGTACATATGGTAGATTTATTATCAATGGCGTGGGACATATGCCAAACGTGGATCTTGGCTTCCACTGAACTCACTGTAAAAAGCTATTTAAGCTTTAAAAATCAGCAACCAGCACATTAAAATTATTTCATTTTAAGAGAATATTAGTAAAGCCTAATTTTTTAACTGCAGATAATTGTATAATATGTTCTAGATGTAAATACAGACAACTTATAAGCTGAACATGCATTGGCAAGTTCTTATGATTTGCCACTAGTCAGGGTCTTCAATGAACAGGAAAGATTGTTAAAAACAGTGAGTATTATGCATGGTGCAAATGTCTAGCATTATACAATGAGATAAGCAGGCTTAAAGGGACATTAAACTCAAAAAATGTATTTCATGATACAGATAGAGAATACAATTTTAAACAACTTTCCAATGTACTTCTATTATGTAATTTGCTTCATTTTTCAGATATCCTTTGTTGAAGAAATAGCAATGCATATGGGTGAGCCAATCACACGAGGCATCTATGTGCAACCGCCAATCAGCAGCTACTGTGCCTATCTAGATATGCTTTTCAGCAAAGGATATCAAGAGAATGAAGCATATTAGATAATAGAAGTAAATTAGAAAGTTGTTTAAAAACATAATTTATGTAAGAACTTACCTGATAAATTCATTTCTTTCATATTAACAAGAGTCCATGAGCTAGTGACGTACGTATGGGATATACATTCCTACCAGGAGGGGCAAAGTTTCCCAAACCTTAAAATGCCTATAAATACACCCCTCACCACACCCACAAATCAGTTTAACGAATAGCCAAGAAGTGGGGTGATAAGAAAAAGTGCGAAGCATATAAAATAAGGAATTGGAATAATTGTGCTTTATACAAAAAAATCATAACCACCACAAAAAAGGGTGGGCCTCATGGACTCTTGTTAATATGAAAGAAATGAATTTATCAGGTAAGTTCTTACATAAATTATGTTTTCTTTCATGTAATTAACAAGAGTCCATGAGCTAGTGACGTATGGGATAATGACTACCCAAGATGTGGATCTTTCCACACAAGAGTCACTAGAGAGGGAGGGATAAAATAAAGACAGCCAATTCCTGCTGAAAATAATCCACACCCAAAATAAAGTTTAACAAAAAACATAAGCAGAAGATTCAAACTGAAACCGCTGCCTGAAGAACTTTTCTACCAAAAACTGCTTCAGAAGAAGAAAATACATCAAAATGGTAGAATTTAGTAAAAGTATGCAAAGAAGACCAAGTTGCTGCTTTGCAGATCTGGTCAACCGAAGCTTCATTCCTAAACGCCCAGGAAGTAGATACTGACCTAGTAGAATGAGCTGTAATTCTTTGAGGCGGAGTTTTACCCGACTCAACATAGGCAAGATGAATTAAAGATTTCAACCAAGATGCCAAAGAAATGGCAGAAACTTTCTGGCCTTTCCTAGAACCGGAAAAGATAACAAATAGACTAGAAGTCTTACGGAAAGATTTCGTAGCTTCAACATAATATTTCAAAGCTCTAACAACATCCAAAGAATGCAATGATTTCTCCTTAGAATTCTTAGGATTAGGACATAATGAAGGAACCACAATTTCTCTACTAATGTTGTTGGAATTCACAACTTTAGGTAAAAATTCAAAAGAAGTTCGCAACACCGCCTTATCCTGATGAAAAATCAGAAAAGGAGACTCACATGAAAGAGCAGATAATTCAGAAACTCTTCTAGCAGAAGAGATAGCCAAAAGGAACAAAACTTTCCAAGAAAGTAATTTAATGTCCAATGAATGCATAGGTTCAAACGGAGGAGCTTGAAGAGCTCCCAGAACCAAATTCAAACTCCAAGGAGGAGAAATTGACTTAATGACAGGTTTTATACGAACCAAAGCTTGTACAAAACAATGAATATCAGGAAGAATAGCAATCTTTCTGTGAAAAAGAACAGAAAGAGCAGAGATTTGTCCTTTCAAAGAACTTGCGGACAAACCCTTATCCAAACCATCCTGAAGAAATTGTAAAATTCTCGGTATTCTAAAAGAATGCCAAGAAAAATGATGAGAAAGACACCAAGAAATATAAGTCTTCCAGACTCTATAATATATCTCTCGAGATACAGATTTACGAGCCTGTAACATAGTATTAATCACGGAGTCAGAGAAACCTCTATGACCAAGAATCAAGCGTTCAATCTCCATACCTTTAAATTTAAGGATTTCAGATCCGGATGGAAAAAAGGACCTTGTGACAGAAGGTCTGGTCTTAACGGAAGAGTCCATGGCTGGCAAGATGCCATCCGGACAAGATCCGCATACCAAAACCTGTGAGGCCATGCCGGAGCTATTAGCAGAACAAACGAGCATTCCCTCAGAATCTTGGAGATTACTCTTGGAAGAAGAACTAGAGGCGGAAAGATATAGGCAGGATGATACTTCCAAGGAAGTGATAATGCATCCACTGCCTCCGCCTGAGGATCCCGGGATCTGGACAGATACCTGGGAAGTTTCTTGTTTAGATGAGAGGCCATCAGATCTATCTCTGGGAGCCCCCACAATTGAACAATCTGAAGAAATACCTCTGGGTGAAGAGACCATTCGCCCGGATGCAACGTTTGGGGACTGAGATAATCCGCTTCCCAATTGTCTACACCTGGGATATGAACCGCAGAGATTAGACAGGAGCTGGATTCCGCCCAAACCAAAATTCGAGATACTTCTTTCATAGCCAGAGGACTGTGAGTCCCTCCTTGATGATTGATGTATGCCACAGTTGTGACATTGTCTGTCTGAAAACAAATGAACGATTCTCTCTTCAGAAGAGGCCAAAACTGAAGAGCTCTGAAAATTGCACGGAGTTCCAAAATATTGATCGGTAATCTCACCTCCTGAGATTCCCAAACTCCTTGTGCCGTCAGAGATCCCCACACAGCTCCCCAACCTGTGAGACTTGCATCTGTTGAAATTACAGTCCAGGTCGGAAGAACAAAAGAAGCCCCCTGAATTAAACGATGGTGATCTGTCCACCACGTTAGAGAGTGTCGAACAATCGGTTTTAAAGATATTAATTGAGATATCTTCGTGTAATCCCTGCACCATTGGTTCAGCATACAGAGCTGAAGAGGTCGCATGTGAAAACGAGCAAAGGGGATCGCGTCCGATGCAGCAGTCATAAGACCTAGAATTTCCATGCATAAGGCTACCGAAGGGAATGATTGTGACTGAAGGTTTCGACAAGCTGTAATCAATTTTAGACGTCTCTTGTCTGTTAAAGACAGAGTCATGGACACTGAATCTATCTGGAAACCCAGAAAGGTTACCCTTGTTTGAGGAATCAAAGAACTTTTTAGTAAATTGATCCTCCAACCATGATCTTGAAGAAACAACACAAGTCGATTCGTATGAGACTCTGCTAAATGTAAAGACGGAGCAAGTACCAAGATATCGTCCAAATAAGGAAATACCACAATACCCTGTTCTCTGATTACAGACAGAAGGGCACCGAGAATCTTTGTGAAAATTCTTGGAGCTGTAGCAAGGCCAAACGGTAGAGCCACAAATTGGTAATGCTTGTCTAGAAAAGAGAATCTCAGGAACTGATAATGATCTGGATGAATCGGAATATGCAGATATGCATCCTGTAAATCTATTGTGGACATATAATTCCCTTGCTGAACAAAAGGCAATATAGTCCTTACAGTTACCATCTTGAACGTTGGTATCCTTACATAGCGATTCAATAATTTTAGATCCAGAACTGGTCTGAAGGAATTCTCCTTCTTTGGTACAATGAAGAGATTTGAATAAAACCCCATCCCCTGTTCCGGAACTGGAACTGGCATAATTACTCCAGCCAACTCTAGATCTGAAACACAATTCAGAAATGCTTGAGCTTTCACTGGATTTACTGGGACATGGGAAAGAAAAAATCTCTTTGCAGGAGGTCTCATCTTGAAACCAATTCTGTACCCTTCTGAAACAATGTTCTGAATCCAAAGATTGTGAACAGAATTGATCCAAATTTCTTTGAAAAAATGTAACCTGCCCCCTACCAGCGGAACTGGAATGAGGGCCGTACCTTCATGTGAACTTAGAAGCAGGCTTTGCCTTTCTAGCAGGCTTGGATTTATTCCAGACTGGAGATGGTTTCCAAACTGATACTGCTCCTGAGGACGAAGGATCAGGCTTTTGTTCTTTGTTGAAACGAAAGGATCGAAAACGATTGTTAGCCCTGTTTTTACCTTTAGACTTTTTATCCTGTGGTAAAAAAGTTCCTTTCCCACCAGTAACAGTTGAAATAATAGAATCCAACTGAGAACCAAATAATTTGTTTCCCTGGAAAGAAATGGAAAGTAGAGTTGATTTAGAAGCCATATCAGCATTCCAAGTCTTAAGCCATAAAGCTCTTCTGGCTAAGATAGCCAGAGACATAAATCTAACATCAACTCTAATAATATCAAAAATGGCATCACAGATGAAATTATTAGCATGCTGGAGAAGAATAATAATATCATGAGAATCACGATTTGTTACTTGTTGCGCTAGAGTTTCCAACCAAAAAGTTGAAGCTGCAGCAACATCAGCCAATGATATAGCAGGTCTAAGAAGATTACCTGAACATAGATAAGCTTTTCTTAGAAAAGATTCAATTTTTCTATCTAAAGGATCCTTAAACGAGGTACCATCTGATGTAGGAATGGTAGTACGTTTAGCAAGGGTAGAAATAGCCCCATCAACTTTAGGGATTTTGTCCCAAAATTCTAACCTGTCAGGCGGAACAGGATATAATTGCTTAAAACGTTTAGAAGGAGTAAATGAATTACCCAATCTATCCCATTCCTTAGCAATTACTGCAGAAATAGCATTAGGAACAGGAAAGACTTCTGGAATAACCGCAGGAGCTTTAAAAACCTTATCTAAACGTATAGAATTAGTATCAAGAGGACTAGAATCCTCTATTTCTAAAGCAATTAGTACTTCTTTAAGTAAAGAGCGAATAAATTCCATCTTAAATAAATATGAAGATTTATCAGCATCAATCTCTGAGACAGAATCCTCTGAACCAGAAGAGTCCAAAGAATCAGAATGATGGTGTTCATTTAAAAATTCATCTGTAGAAAGAGAAGATTTAAAAGACTTTTTACGTTTACTAGAAGGAGAAATAACAGACAAAGCCTTCTTTATGGATTCAGAAACAAAATCTCTTATGTTATCAGGAACATTCTGCACCTTAGATGTTGAGGGAACTGCAACAGGCAATGGTACATCACTAAAGGAAATATTATCTGCAATAACAAGTTTGTCATGACATTTAATACAAACAACAGCTGGAGGAATAGCTACCAAAAGTTTACAGCAGATACACTTAGCTTTGGTAGATCCAGCAGGCAGAGGTTTTCCTGTAGTATCTTCTGGCTCAGATGCAACGTGAGACATCTTGCAATATGTAAGAGAAAAAACAACATATAAAGCAAAATAGATCAAATTCCTTATAAGACAGTTTCAGGAATGGGAAAAAATGCCAAACATCAAGCTTCTAGCAACCAGAAGCAAATGAAAAATGAGACTGAAATAATGTGGAGACAAAAGCGACGCCCATATTTTTTGGCGCCAAAAAAGACGCCCACATTATTTGGCGCCTAAATGCTTTTTGCGCCAAAAATGACGCAACATCCGGAACGCCGACATTCTTGGCGCAAAATAACGTCAAAAAATGACGCAACTTCCGGCGACACGTATGACGCCGGAAACGGAAATGAATTTTTGCGCCAAAAAAGTCCGCGCCAAAAATGACGCAATAAAATGAAGCATTTTCAGCCCCCGCGAGCCTAACAGCCCACAGGGAAAAAGTCAAATTTTTGAGGTAAGAAAAAATATGATAATTAAAGCATAATCCCAAATATGAAACTGACTGTCTGGAAATAAGGAAAGTTGAACATTCTGAGTCAAGGCAAATAAATGTTTGAATACATATATTTAGAACTTTATAAATAAAGTGCCCAACCATAGCTTAGAGTGTCACAGAAAATAAGACTTACTTACCCCAGGACACTCATCTACATGTTTGTAGAAAGCCAAACCAGTACTGAAACGAGAATCAGTAGAGGAAATGGTAAATATAAGAGTATATCGTCGATCTGAAAAGGGAGGTAAGAGATGAATCTCTACGACCGATAACAGAGAACCTTATGAAATAGACCCCGTAGAAGGAGATCACTGCATTCAATAGGCAATACTCTCCTCACATCCCTCTGACATTCACTGCACGCTGAGAGGAAAACCGGGCTCCAACTTGCTGCGGAGCGCATATCAACGTAGAATCTAGCACAAACTTACTTCACCACCTCCCTTGGAGGCAAAGTTTGTAAAAACTGATTTGTGGGTGTGGTGAGGGGTGTATTTATAGGCATTTTAAGGTTTGGGAAACTTTGCCCCTCCTGGTAGGAATGTATATCCCATACGTACGTCACTAGCTCATGGACTCTTGTTAATTACATGAAAGAAATTGCATGCTCTATCTAAATCATGAATGAAAAAATATGGGTTTAATGTCCCTTTAACAAGATATATAATGAATGCAAGGAAAGGTCTCTAGTTATTGGCATTAGAAAGTAAAAGAGACATAAAAGGCATTTTTTTCATTATTCAGAGAGCACACAATGTTAAGAATGTTTTCAATAGACTTTCTGTTACAAAATGTATTTCCTTTCATTTGTATCACAGGGAGGTGGGCTCAGGAGCATGCATGTGTCTAGAGAAGAACACTATATAGCAGCAGTTTTGCATGCACATTGTGCTAATAATGCTGCCATCTAGCGATCAAAAGTATTATTGCAAAATTACTGCCAAATAGTTATCCAGACACCTGCACACTACCTATGTAGGTATACTCTTCAACAAACCATAGCATAAGAACAAAGTAACTCTGATATGGAAAGTACATATAATTAATTTCCCTCCTGCTACTATATATGTATTTAACTAATTGCTCAGCTTCACAGAGAAGTCACTACAAGAGATATGTTATGTGTAAAGCCAATAAATACAGACTAGGAGGGGGGATGATGATGATGATGATGATGCAGGAGAAAAACGAATTCAAAAGAAACTAAGAAAAATATTGAGAACATAAGGATAATCATTAACCCTGTGTTTGCCTAAAGGGCTCCAGTATTCAACGTATCTGTGACATTAATTTAATAAAAAATAAAAAAATAAAGGGCGATCTAACATCAGTGGTCTCAGCAATAATCCAAAAGCCAGATCTGATTCTCAGTGCTGTGATTTCTAAATGTTTTCTTTTTTTTTCCATGCGTTGATCTTGCAGCCAGTTAACTAGATGCGTTGCTGCTTCCAGTACTGCAGGGGTTAACACGCTGCTGGTTTTTTTGGTACGAGGTGGGGGCCCAGGAAGCCCTCCCTCTATGCCAGCTGATCTGAGGCTGGGGGTGTGCCGAGCAGCCGGCTGTGTGTGCAGCTTCACCTGGGACATTCACACATGCAGAAGCCAGGGGGGCCACAATGTGGCCCCTGTGCATGGAGCCATGGCATCCAGACTGAGCCCCCGCAGGGCCCGGAGATACCTCTTCCTGTGCACCCTCTGCTTATCCTGCACCCTACTCTGCTACAATCTTCTGCTCCGGAGCATGCACAGCCGGGGGTACCAGCAGCTCAGCTGCCCTCTGCCCCTCATCCTGGGGGGCAAAAAGCTGCTCCAGAAATTACCCCCTTGTCCTCAAGTCACCCTCTCCCCTAGCAGCGATTTGCCCTACACCGGACAGGACTGGAGGGGCAAGAACCAAACGGAACCCCTACAAGTGGCAAGTGTGCGCCCCAAATCCACAGAAACCCCTGGATATAACACTTCTACCCCGAGATACGGACATAAGAGGCTTCCCCAGGCTATCATTGTGGGAGTCAAGAAGGGGGGCACCAGAGCTGTACTGGAATTTATTAGGGTGCACCCTGAGGTGAGGGCAATGGGGACTGAACCTCACTTTTTTGATAGAAACTATGAGAGAGGTCTAGACTGGTACAGGTAAGTGAAACCGTTTTTATTACAGGTATTGTGTAAGAGTGAACTTAATATTTATTTTAGATGATAGATAGATAGATAGATAGATAGATAGATAGATAGATAGATAGATAGATAGATAGATATATAGATAGACAGACAAATATAGATATTTTGTTTTTTGATCCTCCTAATCTTTTCTGGTGCCAGAGGTTTTAAGGTGATTTTTTGGTAGTAAATGATTAATTGATGTCATATCAATAATTTGTGAGCTTTCTTTAATTCTTATTTTTCTAGTCTCCCTGGCAGTGATTGAGTTAAAAAGCTTGGCAGTGGCTTTTATACCCCAATTCTCTTAGTCGTTTGGGTTTTTTAAGATGCTGATTTGACATATCCTGAAATCCCCAACTAGAATTCATATCATTTAGCTTGCTGGAAATTGGTGACTGAGAAACATAAACAATGCAAGCATTGCATAATTATGACTTTGGCTCACTAATAAGACATATTCACTTAACCAGTACCCAACAGCATATAATTCTATTACAAGGTTATGTATCTAATTTCAGTTTGACATGAGACATCCATGTCTTTATGTAAAAGATGCAAAAAAAAGGAAAAACAGCAATTTTCACAAATTAGATTACAACATAAATGCACAAAAGTAATTAGTGTCACAAAATACTTATTTTATAATAAACTTATTTCTTTATTCTGACATTTTACTCATCAGGGGATTGCATAGTTATTTTTAGAATCTCTTGTTATTATCCAAATTCTTCAAAACAATCTCAGACATTTACATAAACATCTGGTAGTTTATTAAGTCCACTAAAAGGGCATTACTACCTTTGAATCAACATAGTTTCTACAGAGGAAATATATTTTTTTATCTACCTTTGTGGGTTTAGATTGGTGATTAAAATATATGACTTTTACTTATCAGTTTATGTTTTTATTGTTTGGTTTTAAATGATAAAGAATTTGGGGAATATGTGAGCAAGTTGTGGTTGAGGTTAGCTAGCTTGGATGATATTCAGCTTTGCAGCCAGGAGACATAGAAACACATTTGTTACATTGTAAGCTCTTCTGGCTGTGAACTTGTCTAGCATAACTGATATCAATGCCTGGAAGATGATTTTTTATTAAATAACTTTCTGAGTTTCCTTACACCAATCAAACTAGATTCACTTTATAGTGTTTTCATTTTATTGAAGACTATATTGCACCATAGCAAGGAAATTAGAGAGAGTTTGGCACTATGTGTGGTGGGGGGGGGGGGGGTTACTAGGGGCTAAAGCCCTGTGTTCTTCAGCCCTTTTACTTTATTGTTGCACAAATGAAATCAGACAGATTTTGTTTTCTTATTTCTATATCCAACCACACTCAATTGTCCACTGTATATGGAATTGCACAATATATAACTTCTGACTGTCTCTGCATTACATATTCTACAACTGCCACCTGTACATGCTGTATAAGTAATCTCATTGCATGTCGTTATACACAATTACCTAAGTGGAAGGTATCTGGGAAGTAAGTTAAATTGGCAGCCAAGACGATGGTATCTGTTTAGAGTGACTGTTGTTTTGGGGTGTATCAATGTCCCTAATCAAAGGAGTAGACAGAGTTAAGACAGATCCTTATATCTAACTAAAACATTCATATATATATTTTTTTGCAGCCTATTCTCTAATAATGGAGAAATGATGAGATTGACAGACACTGTTTTGTAAAATATGACATGCTATAATTTGTTAGCGCATATCATTTTTGCATAAGTGATCTTAAAGGGATACTAAACCCAATTTTTTTATTTCAAGATTCATATAGAACATGCAATTTAAGCAACTTTCTATTTTACTCCTATTATCAATTTTTCTTCTTTCTCTTGGTATCTTTATTCGAAAAGCAGGAATGTAAAGCTTAGCAGCCCGCCCATTTTTTGTTCAGTACCCTGGGCAGTGCTTGCGGATTGGTGGCTAAATATAGTCACCAATCAGCAAGTGATGACCAGGGTTCTGAACCAAAAATGGTCCGGCTGCTAATCTTTACATTCCTGATTTTTCAAATAAAGATACCAAGAGAACTAAGAAAAATTTATAATAGGAATAAATTAGAAAGTTGCTTAAAATTGCATGCTCTATGTGAATCATGAAATAAAAAATGTGGGTTTATTGTCCCTTTAAATAACATTGGGTTTAGCCCTGCAAAGGATTAGTGATCCCAGGATCAGTAATGCAAAAATTCCACACTCAAATTTTTTTTTTGCAGTAGGATTTAAAGGGACTTGAACCCTAAACATTTTATTTCATGATTCAGATAGAGAATACAATTTTAAACAATCTATTTTACTTCTATTATCTAATTTGCTTCATTCTTTTGGTATCCTTTTTTGAAATGATAGCAATGCACATGGGTGAGCCAATCACACGAGGCATCTATGTGCATCCACCAATCAGCAGCTACTATGCTTTTCAACAAAGGATATCAAGAGAAAAAAAGCAAATCAGATAATAGAAGTAAATGAGAAAGCTGTTTAAAATTACATGTTCTATCTAAATCTTGAAATAAACAAATTTGGGTTTCATATCCCATTAAAAAGATATAAAATCTCCAAAATGTATTTTGTGATTCAGACAGAGAAAACAATTTTAAAAATGTTTCCAATTTACTTCTATTATCAAATTTGCTTTGTTCCTATGGTGTTCTTTGTTGAAGAGATACCTAAATAGGTGTCTTGGAGCACTGTGTGTCAGAAAATAATGCTGTCATCTAACGCTCTTGTAAATGAATAACATTCTTGCAAAACTGCTGCTATATAGGGCTCCAGACTTGCACACTCCTGAGCTTATGTCCATGCTTTTCAACAAACGATATCAAAAGAACAAAGACCATTTGATAATAGGAGTAATCTAGAAAGCTTTTTAAAATGACATGCTGTATCTGAATCATGAAAGAAAAAAAAATTGGTTTAATATTTCTTTAAATATATTCTCTTCCCAATATGAGGAGAGCAGAGTTTTACAGTAATTCATTTATAAATCTGCATTGCATGGGAATCTGTTAAACAATTTAGGCTCAAGAGATAAGAGAGATAATTATCATGGACAGTTGTAGGTGGTCTTCAAAAATACTGTGCAATTACTTGACAGTATTATCTGACCCAATAACTGGTGCATCAATATGCTCCAAATCAGGGATGCGTTAGATATATGCTGCTAATCCAATTTAATAGCCCTGAAGCGCACTGCAGAAGTAAATATTCCCTGAGGTGCAGCAGACCTGGAATGCAGTTCTATGCAATGACATGTAGTAGATGGAATGGGGACAAACTAGCAGTTTCAGTTGCCTAACCACTTCTCAACATTAAATTGCCACTTAAACAATAGATGTAGCCTACATGTCTGCACATCTATAATATAGAGATAGATAGATAGATAGATAGATATAATATAGCTAGATAATAGAGAGATAGATTGATAGATAGATAGATGTAGATAGATAGAGCGATAGATAGATAGATGATAGATAGATAGATAGATAGATAGATAGATAGATAGATAGATAGATAAAGATAGATATAATATAGGTAGATAATAGAGAGATAGATAGATAGATCAATATATGTAGATAGATAGATGGATAGATAGATAGATAGAACAATAGATGTAGATAGATAGATGTAGATAGATAGACAGACACAGACTTTTTTTTCTCATCCACTACAATTTCTTACTTGTCCAGGATTATTGATATATAGATGTAGATAGATATATAGATAGATAGATATAGATAGATATAACGATTGTTGTAGATAGAACAATAGATGTAGATATATAGATAGATTAGATATAAGATAGATAGAACTATAGATTAGATGGATAGATAGATAGATAGATAGATAGAACAATAGATGTAGATAGATAGAACAATAGATGTAGATAAATAAAGATAGATAGATAGATGATAGATAAGATAGATATAATATAGGTAGATAATAGAGATATAGATAGATAGATAGATAGATAGATAGATAGATAGATAGATAGATAGATGTAGATAGATAGATCAATATATGTAGATAGATAGAACAATAGATAGATGATAGATGGATAGATAGATAGATAGATAGATAGATAGATAGATAGATAGATAGAGGGAACAATAGATGTAGATAGATAGATAGATAGATAGATAGATAGATAGATACAGACTTTTTTTCTCATCCACTACAATTTCTTACTTGTCCAAGACTACTGATATATAGATGTAGATAGATAGATATAACAATTGTTGTAGATAGAACAATAGATGTAGATAGATAGATAGATAGATAGATAAGATATAAGATAGATAGAACTATAGATTAGATAGATAGATAGATGATAGATAGATAGATAGATAGATAGAGAGAACAATATATGTAGATAAATAAAGATAGATAGATAGATAGATAGATAGATAGATAGATAGATACAGCCTTTTTTTCTCATCCACTACAATTTGTCACTTTTCCAGGACTAGTAGAAATAAAATATTTGGGACAAAACTTAATCTGTGTTGAATTTGTTTGCACGGAATTAATTTACTGTGGTTTACTTGATGCTTGAGATTAATAGATCATTGCAGCTTTCTATTGGTAGCCAGTAATGTGCTACTTTTAATACTAACATTATAAACCGTCTCAGTTATTCATGGAAATAGCACTGAGCAAGAGAAGTAAAACGTGATTTATTTAGTATCTGACAGTAACATTTACATATAACCAATAATGCAGTAAGGCAAGATTTGCTGTTTAACAAACCGTCCTCATAGGATAACCTAGGGATTAATGTGATCTTTTTCCACACAAGATGACCCTTAACATTTTGATTAACTTACTGTAAGCTCTGCAGTCTATAGATTTGATTTTATAGCACACAGGGCTTAGAGTATTTACCATGAGTTAATTTGTTATATTTATTGCAAGGGAATCTACTGCATTTTAGTTTTTGACTGGTTTAAAGGGACACTGAACCCATTTTTTTCTTTTCTTTCATGATTCAGATAAAAAATGCAATTTTAAGCAACTTTCTAATTTACTCCTATTATTATTTTTTCTTTGTTCTCTTGCTATCTTTATTTAAAAAGCAGGAATGCAAAGCTGAGGAGATGGCCCATTTTAGGTTCAGCACCCTGGAGAGTGCTTGCTTATTGGTGGCTACATTTAGCCAGCAATAAGCAAGCGTAACCTAGGTTCTATACCAAAAATTGGCTGGCTCCTAAGCTTTACAGTCCTACTTTTAAATAAAGATATTAAGAGAACAAAGAAAAATTGATAATAGGAGTAAATTAGAAAGTTGCTTAAAATTGCACGCTCTATTTAAATCACGAAGAAAAAAAATTGGGTTTAGTGTCCCTTTAACCCTAAGCTCCAGTGAGCCAAAGTTCAGCTCTCTAGTGCTTTTCATATGGCCTCCAATTTATCATATTATAATACAGACAAACTATGCAATATTTAGGGATTCTTTCACTGGGATTGCATGCCACCCAAGCAGCTTTCACAGCACACATGGTGGAGTGACGTTAAAGTGAAGAATGTAGGTGAAAATCCCACACAGCTCATTTACTATTTCTGTATATGCAATACACAGAGTGCCAACCCATGTGACGTTTGTGTAAAGATGACAAAGAAGGGGAGAACCTCGATTGACATCCTACATAGAAAGAAAAAAAATGATTTAAAAAGTTTTTGGATCTGCTTAACCCCTTAATGACCACAGCACTTTTCCATTTTCTGTCCGTTTGGGACCAAGGCTATTTTTACATTTCTGCTGTGTTTGTGTTTAGCTGTAATTTTCCTCTTACTCGTTTACTGTACCCACACATATTATATACAGTTTTTCTCGCCATTAAATTGACTTTCTAAAGATACCATTATTTTCATCATATTTTATAATTTACTATTAAAAAAATTATAAAATATGAGGAAAAAATGGAAAAAAAAACACACTTTTTCTAACTTTGACCCCCAAAATCTGTTACACATCTACAACCACCAAAAAACACCCATGCTAAATAGTTTCTAAATGTTGTCCTGAGTTTAGAAATACCCAATGTTTACATGTTCTTTGCTTTTTTTGTAAGTTATAGGGCAATAAATACAAGTAGCACTTTGCTATTTTCAAACAATTTTTTTTTTTTTCAAAATTAGCGCTAGTTACATTGGGACACTGATATCTTTCAGGAATCTCTGAATATCCATTGACATTTATATATTTTTTTTAGTAGACATCCCAGTATTGTATTGATCTAGGCCCATTTTGGTATATTTCATGCCACCATTTCACCGCCAAATGCGATCAAATACAAAAAATCGTTCACTTTTTCACTAATTTTTTCACAAACTTTTGGTTTCTCACTGAAATTATTTACAAAAAGCTTGTGTAATTATGGCATAAATGGTTGTAAATTCTTCTCTGGGATCCCCTTTGTTCAGAAATAGCAGATATACATGGCTTTGGCGTTGCTTTTTAGTAGTTAGAAGGCCGCTAAATGCCACTGCGCACTACATGTGTATTATGCCCAGCAGTGAAGGGGTTAATTAGGGAGCTTTTTGGGGTAATTTTAGCTTTATTGTAGTGTAATAGACAACCCCAAGTATTGATCTAGGCCAATTTTGGTATATTTCATGTCACCATTTCACCGCCAAATGCGATCAAATTAAAAAAACGTTTAATTTTTCACAATTTTAGGTTTCTCACTGAAATCATTTACAAACAGCTTGTGCAATTATGGTACCAATGGTTGTAAATGCTTCTCTGGGATCCCCTTTGTTCAGAAATAGCAGACATATATGGCTTTGGCATTGCTTTTAGGTAATTAGAAGGCCGCTAAACGCCGCTGCACACCACACGTGTATTATGCCCAGCAGGGCAGGGGTTAATTGGGGAGCTTGTAGGGTTAATTTTAGCTTTAGTGTAGTGTAGTAGACAACCCAAAGTATTGATCTAGGCCCATTTTGGTATATTTGATGCCACCATTTCACCACCAAATGCGATCAAATAAAAAAAAAACGTTCCCTTTTTCACAAACTTTAGGTTTCTCACTGAAATTATTTACAAACAGCTTGTGCAATTATGGCACAAATGGTTGTAAATGCTTCTCTGGGATCCCCTTTGTTCAGAAATAGCAAACATATATGGCTTTGGCGTTGCTTTTTGGTAATTAGAAGGCCGCCAAATGCCGCTGCACATCACACGTGTATTATGGCTAGCAGTGAAGGGGTAAATTATGTAGCTTGTAGGGAGCTTGCAGGGTTAATTTTAGCTTTAGTGTAGAGCTCAGCCTCCCACCTGAAACATCAGACCCCCTGATCCCTCCCAAACTGCTCTCTTCCCTCCCCCACCCCACAATTGTCCCTGTCATCTTCAGTACTGGCAGAAACTCTGCCAGTACTAAAATAAAAGCTATATTTGGGCTTTTTTTTGTTTGTTTTTTTAGCATATTTACATATGCTGCTGTGTAGGATCCCCCCTTAGGCCCCAACCTCACTGATCCCCCACCAAACAGCTCTCTAACCCTCCCCCTCTGCCTTAATGGGCGCCATCTTGGGTACTGGCAGCTGTCTGCCAGTACCCAGTTTAGTAAAAAAAAGTATGTTGTTTTTTTTAAATTGCCCTTTTCTGTAGTGTAGCTTCCCTACCCCCCAAGACCAACCCCCCACCCCTTCCAGATCCCTTAGATGCTTATTTCAATTTTCAAATATTTTTTTTTGCACTTTTATCAACTTTGTTTTTCTGTAGTGTAGCGGTTCCCTCCCACTCCCGCCCCGTACACGCGCTGCCCCACTCCACTTCACTCGGCCCATCGATGGCCGCCACCCGCCTCCCAGACTGGCTCCCACCCACCAACGATACCGGCCATCGATGTCCGGTGCAGAGAGGGCCACAGAGTTGCTCTCTCTTAGGCTGACCATATTTTCTTGAGACAAAAACAGGACATTGAGATGTCAAAAACGGGACGGGGTTAATATTCTTTATTCATTGGAAAAAAAGTACAATTTGAACAAAAGTTAACTTTTATTACATGAATATAAACTATTGAGCCAACAATTATTCTTCTGTTATTTGTCTCACTATCTCCACTATCATAAAGTATTCAAATTTATCATACAATTTTACATTTGCCAAACACAAACATGCTTTAAAAAAGTGAGTCTTCACCATAAATACCAATCCCCAGTGTTTTCACAATGTCCCCATGATCTAAATTGGGAATGTGTATATTTTTTAATCACATGCCCTTTAGCTAACTCAATGTTTCCAAATTATCCTCTTTGTTGTCAAGGCAAATTCCCCCAAAATATTAACTGATTTTTGGTAAAGGCAGGAAAAAGTGTAGCCTCTGAACAGGCGTTTGGAAGATCTGGATTGATTAGTAGAATAGTAGTTGTAGATTTTAGCTGAGTTGCCTAAAAATGTTACATGGAAGAACTGAGAAAAATGTGGAAATAGTTACTTGATTGATAATGATAACTGTACAACATAATTAGCATGCTGTTGCACTGCAGCAGCATAGTTTTAAAATGTTAAATTTATTGACAGGCACACAGGTCAGACTCTTACCGTGCACATCTCTTGTAGAAGTTGATCTATTGAATTATCTCTCTGATGGTCAGAATTGATTATGGCAGAGGCAGATGATCTTTAGATCGATGACAGATCTAGTCCGACTCCTTACTTCTAGAAGACCTATGTGTGTGTGGTGGACATGATCCACTCGCACATTTATAAATAGGCCCCCTAGACTTCTTTACATGCTTCAACAGATTGGCGGCTAGCTAGTAGTTCTAACTATCTTCCCTCTCGTGACCTCATCTCGAAGTCTCTCTCCTCAGTTCAGTCTGACAGCTCTCGACTGACCTGTCACTTTTTATCACGCCCCTAATTTTGAGCGCGGGCGGCATAAACGTGGTCTGGATTTTGTGGGTATGGCCACCCAACCCTGCAGTGAAAAACAAACTGCCCTCCCCGCCGGCGGGGACTTTAACATTTTTTAGTAGTGGTGTGTGCTAAAAAATGAGACTGGCGCTGGCCGCAATCGGATAAACTAAAAAACGGGACAAAATGTACATTATTAAAAAAATGATGGGACGGGGGAGAAAACATAAAATAACGGTACTGTCCCTTTTAAAACGGGACGTATGGTCAACCTACTCTCTCTGCATCGGATGGCCAAGGGGGGTTATTGCAGGATGCCTCGAGGCATCACTGCAATAACAGGAAAGCAGCTGGAAGCGAGCAAGATCGCTTCCAGCTACTTTCCAGACCAAGGATGTACGCCATACGTCCTCGGTCATTAACTGTATTTTTTTTTTGAAGAAATATGGCGTACGTCCTTGGTCGTTAAGGGGTTAATATGCACTTCTTGCACTTTTGCAAACCTAAAGAAAGAATGGCATTTTTCATTCAGGGCCAGATTACAAGTGGAGCGCTAAATATCACTTTCATGAAAGTTATATTTGCGCTCCACTGTGTAATGCGCTGGTATTACAAGTTAACAGCAATGTGAATGTGAGCTTGCGTTCCCATTGCTGTGAAGCATTGTGCTCACAAGCGCGTGCTTTCATAGGCTGCAATGGGAGCCTCGTTCTGATTGCCGTCAGAGGCGACATAGAACCTTAGCGCAGCAAAGGGGGTAAATAGAGAATCAATGCCATTTTTTTTTTTTTTAAATATATATGTATATGCTGATATACATATTTATGTGTGTTAATATGTGTATATAGACTTATTAACACATACATATATATGTATATATTCATATACATATATATTTACTGGGAACACACAGTTCCCTGTACCGCAAGGTAAAGACACTTTTCAGTGCCGTTTTTTTTCTAACACCCCACTCCCGCCAACCTTAGCCCAAAAATACTGCCTAGTGCAGTTATTTTATTAAAAAAAAAAGATGTTTCTATCTTTATTTTTAATAGAATACACTACACTGTATTCTTCGGGGCATTTGGAGCACATTTATAAAATTAACCAGAGAACTGATCTCTGGTTAATTTTATAAGCGCTAATTGCTACCACGAGCTCACTTGTAATCTAGCCCTCAATGTGTGTTCATATAATGCTATATATTTTTGTTTTGATTAACATTTCTAAAATACGTTTTACAGCCCTTCCAAATGTCAGTGGCCTTGTTTCTGAAAATTGTTGCACATCAGTGATTTAAAGGACCATAATGAACCTGCACATAAGTGATTTGAGTGACTTTTTTTATTGCAAGTGCATGCAAGTGTGAGTTCAAGAGTTCATGGTAGTGTCCTGGTATCTTATTATATTTAAAGGGATATGAAATCAAAAAATGTATTTTGTGCTTCAGATACAATTTTTTTCTTCCCAATATACTTCTAATATCAAATTGGCTTCGTTTCCATGATCTTTGTTGTTGAAAAGATACCTAGGTAGATGTCTGGAGCACTAAATGACAGGGAATGTATACTGCCACCTAGTGCTCTTGTAAATGGATAACATTCTTGCAAAGCTGCTGCCATATAGTGTTCCGGAAAAGGACTGGCTCCTAAGCATACATCCCTGAAAGAGAGCAAATAACATTTGATAATAAAAGTAAATTAGAAAGTTGTTTAAAATTGCATGCTCTATTTGAATCATGAAATAACATTTTTGGGTTTTATATCACTTTAATTAGGGGTTTTTGATTGTGTAAAGCTAGACTCAAACGATAGGGCCACGTGACACACAATAGGGTTTTTGTCCATCTTCCTCCCATCACTTGTAATAGACAGGCCAAACAACAAATCATGTGTGACACATACCATAGAGGCAGACCTGCCAAATCACACAATATGGTAATTGGCTAAGCTTGATCCCATGCAAGTTGCTAAAATTGAGTCACCATGAAAAAAACTAACAATAGCAGATACAGTATGCTATAGCAAGTCCATAATCAAATCACTTATAGTAACTAATGTTGTACTGTTGGTATGTCACTAAATAATGGTATCTGCTTACAGCTGATTGGTATGTCACTAAATAAGGGTATCTGCTTACAGCTGATTGGTATGCCACCAAATAAGTGTATCTGCTTACAGCTGATTGGTATGCCACTAAATAAGTGTATCTGCTTACAGCTGATTGGTATGTCACTAAATAAGGGTATCTGCTTACAGCTGATTGGTATGTCACTAAATAAGGGTATCTGCTTACAGCTGATTGGTATGTCACTAAATAAGGGTATCTGCTTACAGCCTATTGGTATGTCACTAAATAAGGGTATCTGCTTACAGCCTATTGGTATGTCACTAAATAAGGGTATCTGCTTACAGCCGATTGGTATGTCACTAAATAAGGGTATCTGCTTACAGCTGATTGGTATGTCACTAAATAAGGGTATCTGCTTACAGCTGATTGGTAAGTCACTAAATAAGGGTATCTGCTTACAACTGATTGGTAAGTCACTAAATAAGGGTATCTGCTTACAGCTGATTGGTATGTCACTAAATAAGTGTATCTGCTTACAGCTGATTGGTATGTCACTAAATAAGGGTATCTGCTTACAGCTGATTGGTATGTCACTAAATAAGGGTATCTGCTTACAGCTGATTGGTATGTCACTAAATAAGGGTATCTGCTTACAGCTGATTGGTATGTCACTAAATAAGGGTATCTGTTACAGCTGATTAGTAGGACCAGTCTTCATGGATCCCAACCACTATACTGGTTACCAAGCAGTCACTGTTATAGCCCATCACCCCAGCACATTTAACTGTACCTGTAACCTGACCCCTGCAGCTACTATCCCTAACTTAAAGGTATAGTCTAGTCAAAATTAAACTTTCATGATTCAGATAGATCATGCAATTTTAAGCAACTTCCTAATTTACTCCTATTATCAATTATTCTTCGTTCTCTTGGTATCTTTATTTGAAAAAGCAGAAATCATAGGAGCCGGCCCATTTTTGGTTCAGAACCTAGGTAGCGCTTTCTGATTGGTGTCTAAATGTAGCCGACTAATTAGCAAGTGCTACGCGGGTGCTGAAACAAAAATGCGCTGGCTCCAAAGCTTACATTCAATGAAAGATACAAAATGAACAAAGAAAAATTGATAATAGGTGTAAATCAGAAAGTTTCTTAAAATTGCTTGCTCTATCTGAATCATGAAAGTTTAATTTTGACTACACTATCCCGTTTTAATACCCCTAACGTGCCTCTACACATCATAGTTGCTAATATCCAACTTCAATTCTGTCCCCCTATCATAGCAAGTTTTTTGTTTTTTTTGTGATCATTTAAAAAGGGGATTATATGTAAGACAAGTGAATAGATAGCACAGAAAGATAGACTCATAAATACATGAGTCAAAAAATAAAAGACAGGGAATACAGCACTCTTTTAGCACATTTATTATGCTTAGATTAGCTATACAAAATACAGAAAATTCTGTGTTGCAGAATGAAGATGGGCATATAAGCACACTGAGGTACATATACAAACTAGTACCATTTAGTATCAAAGTGATATATTAACTATAAGATATTCCTGTAAAGTGACCGGTCACCGTGACTGCAAGAGCTAAGTTAAATTATAGTTATATACTATATAACAAAAATTACATATCCAGTTAAAGCTCAAAACCCTTTTCTGTATGCCTAGACCCCCCAGTATATCATAAGGGGTATAACTAGTACAGATATAGGGTAAGTTTACAAGCCTAGACCACATATGTAAAGTGTACCAGATTCCTACAGCGTAGCTGGTCAAGGACCCACATAATACAAATTGCAATAGGCAGTAATTTAACTGTGAACACTACACCCCTACTTACCCTAGGACCCCCTTGAAACCCTGAGGAAGCCCCGTCCCACTTGATGACTAGGGGGTGAAACGTACGTTGGCATTGGTCAGTAGTGTCACGTGTCTGCTTTTGCCGAGTGAATCTAATATGGAGCTTTACAAATACTAAGTGTACCAAGAAAGTACACAGATATGTTGCAATTCATCAACATACAGCGGATGTTGGATTCTACAATGACTTAAAGTTGTTGCAGTGGTAAGGTGTTGAAAATACACGGCCATTACTGTGGAGCAGAAAATACGGTAAAGCTAACATTTTCACCTTTACCTACCGTGGTCTCACAGAATATGCTTATAAGCCATTACTTACTCACAGACTACTTAAGTACTGAAATCTGAGTAACCAATGTTGTGGAGTCCTGAACTTTGCTTCAACTTGTAGCTTAAGCCATTAAGCTACTCACAGTGTTTCGGAAAACATTACAACTTAAAGGACTCTATATACACACGTTTGTACTTTAAAATGTTATGCAATGGGTTACCATGGAATGTATGTATACTGTGACACTTAGATCCCCAGGTTATTACTTCCTAGATATAGCTCCCTTGAGCACTTCAAGGGGGTCCTAGGGTAAGTAGGGGTGTAGTGTTCACAGGTAAATTACTGCCTATTGCAATTTGTGTTATGTGGGTCCTTGACCAGCAATGCTGTATGAATCTGGTACACTTTACATATGTGGTCTAGGCTCGTAAACTTACCCTATATCTGTCCTAGTTATACCCCTTATGATATACTGGGGGGTCTAGGCATACAGAAAAGGGCTTAGAGCTTTAACTGGATATGTAATTTTTGTTATATAGTATATAGCTATCATTTAACTTAGCTCTTGCAGTCATGGTGACGGGTCACTTTACAGGAATATCTTATAGTTAATATATCACTTTGATACTAAATGGTACTAGTTTGTATATGTACCTCAGTGTGCTTATATGCCCATCTTCATTCTGGAAAAAAGAATATTCTGCATTTTGTTTACCTAATCTAAGCATAATAAATGTGCTAAAAGAGTGCTGTATTCCCGGTCTTTTATTTTTTGACTCATGTATTTATGAGTCTATCTTTCTGTGCTATCTATTCACATATTAGTAATGAGGGTCTGCACCATTGTCTCATATAGACGTAACACTTGCAGAGGTATCTGCTGTGTGATGTAATTTATAGATTAGCATCTAGAACGGTCTGCCTAGCTCCTTCTTTACGTATATTAATATGTAAGGCATGGCTTCTGTTGTGAGAGGGGGGTATCATGCTGTTGGAGTATTAGGATGTTCCTATAAAAATGGGGTTGTAGTATCTGTTTTTAACGCTGTTGCACTTTGGTGTGATGGCTAGCCAGCCTCTATTGATAACAATTATGATGTTATTCCTTCACTTTCAACAGCGACAAGCGTAGGATGTGGACAAAAGTGTTCAGGTTATATGTAGTCTGATCTTTGCTATTTTGTCTTTTGCTATTTTGACAGCAGCTGAAAGTGATTCCCCAGTAAGAGAGATGGAGTCACCTGATGGAGAACATTCTATATCCTACGTTCATTAGCAACACAGGGACTGAGTCTTTGGGGAAATTCTAACATAGCCTGTTTTAGACTGAGGAACACAGAAATGTGGAAGAAAAAATAAAATGGTGAAAAACACTCTTGGAAATACACAAACTTGCAGCTCTCAGACTGTGAGAATCTCCATATCTTTATTAACAATTATTTCTACATGTTTCCAAGAGAGAAACATAATACCAGATAGATAATGGGCAAAATCAATTTAGGAGTCTTGAAAGCCTCTCCAGCTTTAGCAGATACTATGCTGTTCTGTGCAGCTAATTTACTAAGTTCTTCTCATCTCTCCATCAATAGTGAATCAGCTAAACATTGTTGTGCTTGCATGTGATGCACAGCCAGTCGCTATTGATAGCAGTAATGATGTCATTTTGTCACTATTGAGAGAGGGAAGGGTAGGATGTGGGCTAAAGTCTTCAGGTTATATGTAGTCTTTTCTTTGTTATTTTCTAACTATCAAGTGCTGCTACTATGCACAGCAGCTGGAAGGGATTCCCCAGTAAGAGGGATGGAATTACCTGATGAAGCCTATTCTCCATCTTATGATCTTTAGCAACACAGGGGCATATTTATCAAGTTCCGTATGGAGCTTGAGGCCCCTTGTTTTTTTTTGTTCTGTCGAGAACTGCAATTCATTGAAAACTGCAATCTGACGTCACTTCTGGTGATCCATACATCTGATTGGTCCGTGTCCAGTTAGTGACAGGCTTCACAACCAATCAGAAGGGCACTGTAATCACCAAATTGTTTCCATCAAAGATGGTCCAAAAGGACAAAGGCGCCCTCCAGAGGCTTCCGTCCGTGGTAGATAAACACCAGGATTAGCACTTCTTATAACAGTGTCAGGGGTTTTTTTTCGCTGCTTTGTTTGTCATGTGGCAGCCATTTTACTCACCTCTCTTGCTGACTCTGGTGCATACTGTGTGATGCTGCTCATTTCCTGCACTTCCTTTTATGACCAGACTGGTGTACATCATCAGTATGAGACCGGATGCAGTCTCAGAATTGTGATGTCATCACTTATTATTTAAAGGGCCTCTATTCCTGGTCCCGAGTTTACCCTCTGTCTGTTGTGGAGAATTATGCTATGGAGGAGTATGTTGCCAATGCTCTGTAGCGGGGGATCACCCGCAAATCCTGCTCTCCTGCAGGGGCTGGCTTCTTCTTTGTGAAGAAAAAGGGTGGCGAGTTAAGACTATGCATCGATTATAGGGGTCTTAATCGTCTTACCATTAAGAATGCTTACCCTATTCTGCTCATTTTACGGAACTCTTTGACCACCTCAAGGGAGCTACAGTCTTTACTGAACTTGATTTGAGAGGAGCGTACAATCTCGTTAGAATCAAGGAGGGCCACGAATGGAAAACAGCATTTAACACCAGAAGTGGGCATTATGAGTATCTTGTAATGCCCTTTGGCCTATGTAATGATCCTGCTGTTTTCCAGGAAGTTATTAATGATGTCCTACGAGATATGTTGCAACAGTGTGTTGTGGTGTACATAGATGACATCCTCATACACTCACCCACACTTGAGGCTCATCGTTCTGATGTTACACGGGTTCTTCAGAGACTACGTGAGAACGGCCTGTTTTCTTAACTCGAGACATGTGAGTTCCATCAGACTCAAATAACCTTCCTAGGTTATGTTTTCTCCATTGCAGGGTTCTCCATGGATCCTGACAAGTTATCTGCAGTTCTGCAGTGCTCGCCCAGTTGGTCTTCGGTCTATTCAACATTTTTTGGGGTTCGCCAATTACTATAGAAAGTTTATTAAAAACTTTTCTTCCTTGGTCAAACCTATCACTGACATGACCCGTAAAGAGAATGATCCACTCCATTGGTCACCTACTGCCATTAGGCCTTTGATAGTCTTAAGACTGCCTTTGCTGCCGCTCCAGTTGTGGCTCATCCTAACCATGTCCTGCCTTTCGTTATTGAGGTCGATGCGTCTGAGACTGGAGTAGGTGCCCTCTTGTCTCAACGTCCTACGCCTGACGATTCCTTACATCCATGTGGTTTCTTCTCTAAGAAATTGTCTTCAGCGGAGTGCAATTATGAAATTGGCGACAGGGAATTACTGGCCATAATTTTGGCACTCAAGGAATGGAGGCATCTTCTCGAGGGTACTAGCGTGCCAGTGCTCATTCTTACTGACCACAAGAATTTAACTTATCTATCTGAAGCAAAACGTTTGTCGTCCCGACAGGCCAGATGGGCGCTTTTTTTGTCTGGGTTTAATTATGTGGTCTCCTACCTGCCTGGTAGTAAGAATATTAGGGCTGATGCCCTTTCTCGACAATTTTCGCCTCTGTCCAAGGAGGAGTCTGTACCTACTCCAGTTATACCTCCTGACCATATTTTGGTTACTATACGTACTGATTTTACTTCTCCCTTGGGGGAGGAGATCCTGGCTGCACAAACCAACGCACCTCCTGAGAAACCTAGTGGTAAGTGTTTTGCTCCTGAGAATTTTCGAACTAAACTTTTGCACACTTACCACTATCCTAAAGCCGCAGGTCACCCAGGCAAAAACCAAATGATTTGGTCTGTCACTCGACAATTCTGGTGGCCAGGTCTTCGTTCTGATGTTGCTGCGTATGTTGCCTCCTGCTCAGTTTGTGTACAGAATAAGACTCCTCAACGTCTTCCTGTGGGTCTTCTTCAACCTATTGCTAATGGTAAGCTTCCTTGGACACATCTTTCCATGGACTTCATTGTCGAGCTCCCTGTTTCCAATGGCAAAACTGTTATCCCTATGGTGGTTGACCGTTTTTCTAAAATGTCACATTGCATTCCCTTGAAGAAGTTGCCTACCGGGAGGTCTTCCATTTACATGGGTTACTCAAGGAGATAGTGTCAGACCGGGGTAGCCAGTTTGTCTCCAGATTTTGGCTTTCCTTTTGTGCTCAAATGGGGATCCAGCTTTCCTTCTCCTCGGCATATCACCCTCAATCCAATGGGGCTGCAGAATTGTCTAATCAAGCTCTGGAACAGTTCCTCCGTTGCTATGTCTCAGATCACCACAGTAATTGGTCTGAACTGTTACCTTGGGCAGAGTTTGCTCGTAATAGTGCTATTAATGCTTCCTCCAAGTTATCCCCGTTCATGGTGAATTGCCCGATTCATTCATGTATTCTGGCTTTGGAGGAGCATCTCCGGCAACTCTGTTCCACGTGGGTGCAGATTCAGGATTGCCTTCATCGTTCTATGCAGCGCCAAATGTTCCAGGCTGATCGTAGGCGTCTGCCCGCACCTTCCTACTAGGTTGGTGAGAGAGTTTGGCTGTCCTCCCGCAACTTGACGCTTTGTGTGTGTTCCAATAAACTGGCTCCCCGTTATGTTGGTCCTTTTCAAATACTCCGACGGGTCAATCCTGTGCCTGTCTGTACCTACTCCAGTTATACCTCCTGACCATATTTTGGTTACTATACGTACTGATTTTACTTCTCCCTTGGGGGAGGAGATCCTGGCTGCACAAACCAACGCACCTCCTGAGAAACCTAGTGGTAAGTGTTTTGCTCCTGAGAATTTTCGAACTAAACTTTTGCACACTTACCACTATCCTAAAGCCGCAGGTCACCCAGGCAAAAACCAAATGATTTGGTCTGTCACTCGACAATTCTGGTGGCCAGGTCTTCGTTCTGATGTTGCTGCGTATGTTGCCTCCTGCTCAGTTTGTGTACAGAATAAGACTCCTCAACGTCTTCCTGTGGGTCTTCTTCAACCTATTGCTAATGGTAAGCTTCCTTGGACACATCTTTCCATGGACTTCATTGTCGAGCTCCCTGTTTCCAATGGCAAAACTGTTATCCCTATGGTGGTTGACCGTTTTTCTAAAATGTCACATTGCATTCCCTTGAAGAAGTTGCCTACCGGGAGGTCTTCCATTTACATGGGTTACTCAAGGAGATAGTGTCAGACCGGGGTAGCCAGTTTGTCTCCAGATTTTGGCTTTCCTTTTGTGCTCAAATGGGGATCCAGCTTTCCTTCTCCTCGGCATATCACCCTCAATCCAATGGGGCTGCAGAATTGTCTAATCAAGCTCTGGAACAGTTCCTCCGTTGCTATGTCTCAGATCACCACAGTAATTGGTCTGAACTGTTACCTTGGGCAGAGTTTGCTCGTAATAGTGCTATTAATGCTTCCTCCAAGTTATCCCCGTTCATGGTGAATTGCCCGATTCATTCATGTATTCTGGCTTTGGAGGAGCATCTCCGGCAACTCTGTTCCACGTGGGTGCAGATTCAGGATTGCCTTCATCGTTCTATGCAGCGCCAAATGTTCCAGGCTGATCGTAGGCGTCTGCCCGCACCTTCCTACTAGGTTGGTGAGAGAGTTTGGCTGTCCTCCCGCAACTTGACGCTTTGTGTGTGTTCCAATAAACTGGCTCCCCGTTATGTTGGTCCTTTTCAAATACTCCGACGGGTCAATCCTGTGCCCTACGCTCTTGACCTTCCTCCTGCAATGTGCATCTCCAATGTTTTTCATGTCTCCCTCTTGAAACCATTGATTTTTAATTGGTTTACCACTGTGTTGCCTCATCCCCATCCTATTTTTGTTGACAACCATGAGGAGTATGAGGTCAGCAGCATTATTGACTCTCCTATTTCCAGTGGCCGCGTACAGTATTTGGTTCACTGGAGGGGCTATGGTCCGGAGGAGCGTTCATGGGTTCCCTCCTCTGATGTTCATGCTCCCGCCCTCCTCCGTGCCTTCCATGCCCGTTTCCCCAATAAGCCTTTTGTCCTCCCGCGGGGGAGGGGTCATTGAGGGGAGGGTACTGTCAGGTTTTTTTTCCCTGCTTTGTTTGCCATGTGCTGCTGGCAGCCAATTTACTCACCACTCTTGCTGACTCTGGTGCATACTGTGTGATACTGCTCATTTCCTGCACTTCTTTTTATGACCAGACTGGTGTACATCATCAGTGTGAGACCGGATGCAGTCTCAGAATTGTGATGTCATCACTTATTATTTAAAGGGCCTCTGTTCAGTATGCTTTGCCCTTGCGTTGTCTCAGACCTGTTTGTGAGAGCTCCTGTGTATTACCTGGCTGTTTGACGTCCCACCTGGTTCCTGATCCCTGGCTTGTTCCTGACTCTGTTGTTCTTCTTGTTCCTTATTCCAGCTCGTCTGACTACCAGCTCTGGTTTTGATTCCTGGCTTGTTATTTATCTTGTGGACTTTTTATTATTTTTTGCTATTAATAAAGGTGTGATTATTTTTGCACTTATCGTCTCAGTCTGATTCCTGGCACCCTGACAAACAGGTGGAAATACTAAACAAGAAAAAAAGGAAATGGCGCTCCAATGGTGCAGATGTTTACAAGATAAACTGAGAATATTCCAAAAACCCCTCCACAGAAAGGTATTCACAAAAATGGTGCACTATAATACAGTGCAAGTCAAGCAGGCTGGATAGATCAGAGCCCACCAGCTGGCTCACTTCAGATAATACGGCACACTGGATCTGCTGTGTGGACAAGAAAAAGGGAGGGGGGAGGAGGCTCCAATGGTGCAGGAAATCACAACAATATTTGGATTGATCCCAATACCCTCCAATGAGTTATACTCACAAAAGTGGCACACTATAGTACAGTGCAAGTCAAGCAAGCTAGATTGATTAGAGCCCACCAGCTGGCTCACTCCAGAAATCAGGTACAAAGACAAAATAGAAATGGTCAAAAAATGATTCAAAATTTCCCAAAAATTACTCACAGTTCCTTAAAGCAACACACCCCTATGTCTAGGGGGTAATTTAATAAAACACAAGTAAAAAAACATACAAAATCTGCAACGTGTTTCACAGTGCTTCTGGCACCCTTTTCTCAGGCAGTAAATACAAGAAATGGAAATCACACAATATATAAAGCATTAAACAGCTGAAAAAGCAACTGGAAAGTGTCCAATCCCTAGGTTGGAAACTACATGCATTACTATAATTGATAATTAGCAGCTGCTTTGTGCAGGTTTGACTTAATCAGATCCCACCTCCTCACAAGTTGCTAATGCTCATACAAAGTTGATACACACACATATATATATATATATATATATATATATATATATATATATATATATATATATATATATATATATATATATATATATATATATATATATATTGGCCAAGATGAAGTTGGGCTGCTTTAAATGCGGGAACTGTGTCACATGTAATTCTTTGTTGACTGGACAAAAGTTCCATCACCCACATTCTACCAAGACGTACCTGATTAGACATCGCCTTACCTGTACATCCCAGTTTGTGGTATACTTCCTTACATGCCCCTGTGGGAGATATTATGTAGGTAAAACCAGTACCACCTTCCGGGAAAGATTGGCAAACCATAAGAGTGCTATTAGAGCTGCATTGAAAGAAAGACTTTCTGATCAACCAGTGGCCCAACATTTTAGTCTAATCATCCCATTTCCTCCTTAAGAGCTATGTTGATTGATATGTTGTCCCGCCCAGGAGAGGTGGCGACAGACACAAAGAACTGCTATGTTGTGAGAGTCGGTGGATATACAGGCTTAATACTCTTAGCCATGAACAACAAATTCCCCACTTAGGAGAAACAAACCTTGCGTAGTTGAATCTATTGTGGATACCTCAAATAAGAGTGAATGTCGGTGGAATATTAATCACTTACCCCCTATCTTCACGGCTTACGAACCCGATGCGCTCACCTGTTGTAGAAGTGCTGTCCGAGAGACTTGATCCCTGGGCGGTTGTTAATCCGTATGCCTTACTTGGAGCCTCCTCGCTCTAACAAGCCGCCTCCTCGGACACCGCCTATTCACACTCTCCGGCTCACAGGTATGGCGTCACCATCGGGTGCCGGCTACGGGGGGTAAGGAATCCCCGATTCTCCGTAGTCGGTCCAGCGGACCTCTCTCAACCACCTTGTATGTATCCAGGCAGATGTCAATCACAGGTACTGGGGTAAAGACTGCAAGCTCCAAGGGTCAGCTCAAAAGTAGAATTTATAAAGGAAGTCCGGAGCCGCAGTTAAAACGATGATTAACTTTATTAACCATAAAACAGGTATGGTAACAAAAAAGACAATAGACATGCCCTTCAGTATATTGATAAGCTTATCAATATACTGAAGGGCATGTTGAAACCAACAGTGAGAGCTGTACTAAAACTCTAGCTTCCTACCTTAGAAAAAATTCACACCGGTCATGATGGCCTCAGTGATAACACCAGCATATAAGGGCAGCGCTCAGCACAACTACACAATGGACAAAGTAAAGATCATATATGTGTCAAATGGCAAAAAACACTGGCGAATGTCAGATGATGGTCAGGTGCATATATCTACGCCCCAGCAGTGCCGTTGTGACAAATCACAAAACATACTAAGATATTGGTAAAAATAATGATGTAGAAAATAATGAACAAAATAATTAAATAAAAAAATACAAAAATATAAATAAAATGAAATAAAATTACAATGACACTAAAATAAAATGGAAATACACATGAATATACCCTATATCTGTAAAAGACATGTAGCTAGCCAGATTGTAATTTGCACACACCAAATTAGTAAAACACTGAATAGTCCAAGTGTACTTGATCCCTGGGCGGTTGTTAATCCGTATGCCTTACTTGGAGCCTCCTCGCTCTAACAAGCCGCCTCCTCGGACACCGCCTATTCACACTCTCCGGCTCACAGGTATGGCGTCACCATCGGGTGCCGGCTACGGGGGGTAAGGAATCCCCGATTCTCTGTAGTCGGTCCAGCGGACCTCTCTCAACCACCTTGTATGTATCCAGGCAGATGTCAATCACAGGTACTGGGGTAAAGACTGCAAGCTCCAAGGGTCAGCTCAAAAGTAGAATTTATAAAGGAAGTCCGGAGCCGCAGTTAAAACGATGATTAACTTTATTAACCATAAAACAGGTATGGTAACAAAAAAGACAATAGACATGCCCTTCAGTATATTGATAAGCTTATCAATATACTGAAGGGCATGTCTATTGTCTTTTGTGTTACCATACCTGTTTTATGGCTAATAAAGTTAATCATCGTTTTAACTGTGGCTCCGGACTTTATTAATACTCTTAGCCCCCATGGGCTTAATGTACACTTGGACTATTCAGTGTTTTACTAATTTGGTGTGTGCAAATTACAATCTGGCTAGCTACATGTCTTTTACAGATATAGGGTATATTCATGTGTATTTCCATTTTATTTTAGTGTCATTGTAATTTTATTTCATTTTATTTATATTTTTGTATTTTTTTATTTAATTATTTTCTACATCATTATTTTTACCAATATCTCCCTTTTCCTTAGTATGTTTTGTGATTTGTCACCACGGCACTGCTGGGGCGTAGATATATGCACCTGACCATCATCTGACATTCGCCAGTGTTTTTTGCCATTTGACACATATATGATCTTTACTTTGTCCATTGTGTAGTTGTGCTGAGCGCTGCCCTTATATGCTGGTGTTATCACTGAGGTCATCATGACCAGTGTGAATTTTTTCTAAGGTAGTAAGCTAGAGTTTTAGTACAGCTCTCACTGTTGGTTTCAATGCCACTATATATTATGAGGATTACATAGTGAATACCAAGATATATCTCTGCTCAAGGTGGTCTTGTTATACTCTTATCCTGTGTAGTTGGACACACAACTTGCCATATTTATTTTATACTTCACATTGGCGATTATAGCTCATTGTGTTTGTATGTTGGTTGCCTAGCAACAGTGACGCTTAGTGAATTTCGCTATTTATTAAGTTTTCATCCACGGGTGTGTCTTCTACTTAATTCTTAGTGCTGTGATGGTGAACTGAGTGCGCATGTGTGGTATCTGTCTAGTTGCAGGCTCTCTGATAGCATCCACTTTGCTACAGCTGTGTTGGTTACGTAGCTGCTCACACCTCCGTTTCTGACCAATGGAATTGGCTCCCCGTCGCTTTTAAAGCGTCTCCGGTGTCCCAATAGATTACGCTGTTTCCTGTGTGTGGAGCACGGCTATATGCAGACATGAGGTAATGTTGTTAGTTTTAAATAACGGGGATGTGACTTCTATGATGCATTTTAAGATTTGGCTGGCTCTGACTAAATTTGATTGTTTCACTGTATGAAGGTGGGGGTGTATATTGCAAATTGCGGCTATGTTTGACATTTGCTCGTTAAAGGTACATATTTGGTCTGAAAGTATAGAGGTCTCCTTTATTATGAGTGAGATGATTATATTTAAAATAAAAGTATTATCTCATTTCCACGTTTGCGGGCATGTGCTATTTGGAGTTTTTAGTGGTCTATCTCTTTGTTTGAATTTACACTTTAGTTGTTATCTCTCATTACATTAGTACGTTCAGGGTGTCATACCTGTTTCACAGCAACGTTGCTGTTTTTCTTGCTTCTGGTATAAACTGTAACTTTGTGAAATAGACGTCTGATTAATCAATTTTGTTGCCTATTGTGATATTTCACCTGTTGTGTACATGTGTAAGTTCTACCCCAGATTAAATTTCTTTGTAAGGTTTGGACCACATCTGTTTCAATATTGGTTTGCTGTATTTGGCGTTAGTAAGGTGTATTGGTTTGATATATCCTGTGGCATACACCTAGTACTACATGAATAGTAATAACAGTGAGGTATATATTATTGGCATTTTTATGTTTACTGTTCTGTTTACAGGTTATGAGATATGGCTATTGTTTAACATTAGTAATGGGCATTAGCAATGCTCAGTAGCTTTGAAGCTTTTCATGATAACTAGTATTTAGGGTTTTGGGCCCATGAATCCTGATTTTTAAATTTGTACTCGCCGTGGTACCTTTCTGTTTTCTGCCACGTTTAACGTAATAGCGTGTTTTTGATTTATTTCAAGTACTGCAGTAAGAGCACGTGTTTTAGATTATGTTTGTATACATTTCTATGTTAGGCAGTTTGGCTCATCTTGGTACCTACCCCCTGGAAGCTTCCCAGTATTCCCTGATTGACCCGATTAGGTGTCGTTCTAAGGGTGTCTCCATCTGTTTGTGTACTATGCTTGATTAGTATGTAGTGTGTTCTAGTGTTCGGCTTGGTGACCATGGACTTGTACACAAGTTTATCCTTTTACATGATTTTATAATAATTAATAAGTGGTGTTGGGTGTATATTCTTTCACGTTAGTTTGTAAAAATGTGTTTGTATATATTGGTTGTTTTTTCTTTTATTCTACAGATGTTGTTTGTCTTGAAGAAGGCTTCTGTGAAAGCCGAAACGTCGACTATGAAGATTTGTTGATATTGGAAATAAATATCTTTGTTTTGCAAATTCTAAAAACCCTGAGAGTGCCCTTCATTCAATAAGAATTGTTCTATATATACATATATATATATATATATATATATATATATATATATATATATATATATATATATAAGCCACAATTGACCAAACACATATACACATATACATATCACGCCTATATTACATAAAATAAATAAAGCGGCTATGATGTCATGACCTCATATTTAAAAATCGATCGTAGGTTCAAGTATGGTTCACAAAATATTACAGTTCCTGCAAATCAATATATCCAACACTCATATTATCCAAAAAAGCCTCATTTATCGTTAATAATTCACAGGACTGCTGATCGCAAGTGTCTCACCACAGAAAACAGCTTCCGCATTCAGAACACCTCATTGGTGACAGGTGCATCACATGGTCACACATAACTATTAGTCAGCATCACCAATGGAGTTCTGTCTATGTTGCTATGAAAGCAAATCAACTCTGGACCTACCACCAATCAGATGTCAGGAGGTGGAACTATCACTCTGATGAAAACTGGCAATTTAATAAAACCATGTTACGTTACAGGGGTATTATCAATATACAGAACAAATGCTAAAAAATAAATAAGACCTACAAGGTGGCTCAATTTTAATTGCACGATTGCTAGTGTGCTTGTCCTTAATAGGTGTGTTAATACATCTATAACATATGCTATACTAACAATTATTTGACATAGTCTACCATTGCCCATAATAGGACCATCACTATAATACATCACATAAACAGTTAAAAAAAAGGGATTTAATATTAAAAATCTACAAGACCTAGAAATGCTTGTAAAGGTCTCTAAACCATATAGAGGTATACAAATACCCAATTATGTGTATCTGTATGGCAGAGGATCAGCGGTGCACCCCCCAGACAGAGGCAAAACAGATATTAAAATAAAAGACTCACTGGAAGTGACGTCACATTGCAGTTTTCGATGAATTGCAGTACTCGACAGAATACCAGAAACAGAAGTTAGCAAGAAGTTATGAAGCAGCGGTCTAAAGACTGCTGCTCCATAACTTGTCCGCTTGCTCTGAGGCGGCAGACAGAAATCAACAACACAAATACAATCGGGTTGATTGACACCCCCTGCTAGCGGCCGATTAGCCGCGAATCGGCAGGGGGCAGCATTGCACCAGCAGTTCACAAGAACTGCTGGTGCAATGATAAATGCCAACAGCATATGCTGTCGGCATTTATCAATGGGCAGCAATGGGCAGCGGATATGATACGCTACTTTGTATCATGTCCGCTCGCAGATTGTTAAATATGCCGTTAGATTGAGGAGAATAGAATTGTGTTAGAATGTTTTTTTAATAATGAGGACACTTGGAAATACGTAGACCTGCAGCCCTGACTGTGAGGATCTGCACAGGGCTACTGGTAACTGCCCATATCTCTCTCTCTATTACCAATTATTTCTCCTTTTGTTCCAAAAGAGAAGCACAATACCAAACAGTTAGTGGGTAAAATAAATTTCTTAAAAAGTCTTGAAAGCTTTTGTAGCTTTAGCAGATCCTATGCTGTTCTGTGCAGCTAATTTACCAAGCTCCACTCATCTCTCCATTATTAGTGAATCAGCTTCCCTGAATGGAAATCATTGGGATGGATGAAGCTTGAGAGAAAGGTGAAACCAATTAATCTTGGGAACTTGGAGAAGCTGGTAAATTGTGTTACGTGTCCTACATTTCTATGCAGATTTCCCTAACTTTAGCAAAAACTGCAGATCACTGTCAGTGTGAGAGTGAATCGTCATCAATCTTATGGCCACATTTCCCCTCACTTTCTCTGTAGCCAGCACTCTGTCATTATATTCTTCATGCCAATAACAATAGCCTGTAGAACAGGGGTTCTTAACCTGTTCTTGACCCCCAATGAATTGCTCAATATGTCCCCATATCTCCTTCACCAGACAGTCGAAAACCTCATAATCACAAGTTCTGTTAAGTACCAATATGACTTCAAAAGAGGTAAATAGCTTGATTGTATTTCACATATGGATAGCTAGAAGATTTTGAGATTTTTTGTTGTTTTTGTGCAATCAAAACATTAAATAGAGGTACTGATAATGGCGATAGTTAATCTAATCTAACAACAACTTTTTTTAAAAATGATTCAGCACCATACCACCACCATTTTGTTTCTATACTGACACCCCCCCCCCCCGGGTACAAATCCCTGTTCTAGAAAGTTCTCCTGGAAGAAATAAAGAAGGAAGTAATGCCAAGTAACAGAAACACAAACAGCACATCAGATTAAACTACTCTTTTAGGGCCCAATTATCAAAAACTCGCCCACAGGGAGTCAAATTATGCAAAATCTATGGGGGCTTTTCATGAGTGTCATATAGTAATGTATGTGTCTCTCCTTCACATACAGAACCCTATATAGCTAGATATACAGCTCTCAAGCTAATATTTGTTATTCTAAAATTCTTTGAAGGACTTTAGAATACTGATGAGACATCTTAGATAATCTCACCAGGGTAGAAAGCTTTAACTAATCGAGCCTTAGTTCTGTCTCTCTTTTCTCCCCCACATGCCTAATACCTTTCTCTCTTACTCTCTCTCTCATCGCACCCATTCCTCACTTGTTTCCTTTCATTCTTCCCCCTCTCTACTTTACAGTTACCCATTTTTAAACTTTTACTATATTCTCTTTCTCCCCTTTCACAAACCCTTGACCATTTCTTCACATGTGTTCTTCCATTTTCCTTCTCACTCTATTTTCTCTCACTTTCTCCCCCTAATCATTCTCCCCCCTCTTCGTTGCTTTTCCCTCTTCTTTCTTTTTCAATTCCCTCCCTTCTCTCTTCCTCTCCTCCCCTCTTTTCCTTACTTTATCTCCTCCCCTTTCTCCCCTTATTGGTTCTTTCACTCTCAAATTTTGATCTTTCTATTTCTTCCTCCTTGTCTGTCTAACTCTCCAACTTTTCTGCCCTTTTTCTCTCTCGCATACACACAATCACACACCCACTCTCTCTTTACCTTTCTCCCCCTCCCAGTTTTATGACATTTACTTTACTATTTGAAATAATTTCCAGTACAGCATTGCCTGTGTAAATTATTGCACAGTGTAATTTATTTGTAAAGCTGGCAGGTCTACAGATGTTTTATAATCATATTACACAAATCTATTTTCGCTCTAAAAATATAAATACACTTAGATTATTTTGCTCTTTATAAATGTGAATGGAAAATATATTTGTTTCGTTTTTTGATTCCTGCTATTACCTATGTGTGGCCTAGATTTGGAGTTCGGCGGTAGCCGTCAAAACCAGCGTTAGAGGCTCCTAACGCTGGTTTTGGCCGCCCGCTGGTATTTGGAGTCAGTGATTAAAGGGTCTAACGCTCACTTTTCAGCCGCGACTTTTCCATACCGCAGATCCCCCTACGCCATTTGCGTATCCTATCTTTTCAATGGGATCTTTCTAACGCCGGTATTTAGAGTCGTTTCTGAAGTGAGCGTTAGAGCTCTAACGACAAAACTCCAGCCGCCTGAAAATAGCAGGAGTTAAGAGCTTTCTGGCTAACGCCGGTTCATAAAGCTCTTAACTACTGTACCCTAAAGTACACTAACACCCATAAACTACCTATGTACCCCTAAACCGAGGTCCCCCCACATCGCCGCCACTCGATTAAAATTTTTAACCCCTAATCTGCCGACCGCCACCTACATTATACTTATGTACCCCTAATCTGCTGCCCCTAACCCCGCCGACCCCTATATTACATTTATTAACCCCTAACCTGCCCCCCACAACGTCGCCACCAGCTACTTAAAATAATTAACCCCTAATCTTCCGACCGCAAAGCGCCGCCACCTACGTTATCCCTATGTACCCCTAATCTGCTGCCCCTAACACCGCCGACCCCTATATTATATTTATTAACCCCTAATCTGCCCCCCTCAACGTCGCCGACACCTGCCTACACTTATTAACCCCTAATCTGCCGAGCGGACCGCACCGCTACTATAATAAAGTTATTAACCCCTAATCCGCCTCACTAACCCTATCATAAATAGTATTAACCCCTAATCTGCCCTCCCTAACATCGCCGACACCTAACTTCAATTATTAACCCCTAATCTGACGACCGGAGCTCACCGCTACTATAATAAATGGATTAACCCCTAAAGCTAAGTCTAACCCTAACACTAACACCCCCCTAAGTTAAATATAATTTACATCTAACAAAATAAATTAACTCTTATTAAATAAATGATTCCTATTTAAAGCTAAATACTTACCTGTAAAATAAATCCTAATATAGCTACAATATAAATTATAATTATATTATAGCTATTTTAGGATTAATATTTATTTTACAGGCAACTTTGTAATTATTTTAACCAGGTACAATAGCTATTAAATAGTTAAGAACTATTTAAATAGTTACCTAGTTAAAATAATAACAAATTTACCTGTAAAATAAATCCTAACCTAAGATATAATTAAACCTAACACTACCCTATCAATAAAATAATTAAATAAACTACCTACAATTACCTACAATTAACCTAACACTACACTATCAATAAATTAATTAAACACAATTCCTACAAATAAATACAATTAAATAAACTAGCTAAAGTACAAAAAATAAAAAAGAACTAAGTTACAAAAAATAAAAAAATATTTACAAACATAAGAAAAATATTACAACAATTTTAAACTAATTACACCTACTCTAAGCCCCCTAATAAAATAACAAACACCCCCAAAATAAAAAATTCCCTACCCTATTCTAAATTAAAAAAGTTACAAGCTCTTTTACCTTACCAGCCCTGAACAGGGCCCTTTGCGGGGCATGCCCCAAGAATTTCAGCTCTTTTGCCTGTAAAAGAATAAATACAATACCCCCCCCCCAACATTACAACCCACCACCCACATACCCCTAATCTAACACAAAAACCCCTTAAATAAACCTAACACTAAGCCCCTGAAGATCTTCCTACCTTGTCTTCACCATCCAGGTTCACCGATCCGTCCTGAAGAGCTCCTCCGATGTCCTGATCCAAGCCCAAGCGGGGGGCTGAAGAGGTCCATGATCCGGTCAAAGTCTTCATCCAAGCGGGGCAGAAGAGGATCTTCCATCCGATTGAAGTCATCATCCAGGCGGCATCTTCTATGGTCTTCCATCCGGAGCGAAGCGGCAGGATCCTGAAGCCCTCCAGCGCGGAACATCCATCCGGACCGACGACTGAACGACGAATGACTGTTCCTTTAAGGGACGTCATCCAAGATGGCGTCCCTCGAATTCCGATTGGCTGATAGGATTCTATCAGCCAATCGGAATTAAGGTAGGAATTTTCTGATTGGCTGATGGAATCAGCCAATCAGAATCAAGTTCAATCCGATTGGCTGATCCAATCAGCCAATCAGATTGAGCTCGCATTCTATTGGCTGTTCCGATCAGCCAATAGAATGCGAGCTTAATCTGATTGGCTGATTGGATCAGCCAATCGGATTGAACTAGATTCTGATTGGCTGATTCCATCAGCCAATCAGAAAATTCCTACCTTAATTCCGATTGGCTGATAGAATCCTATCAGCCAATCGGAATTCGAGGGACGCCATCTTGGATGACGTCCCTTAAAGGAACAGTCATTCGTCGTTCAGTCGTCGGTCCGGATGGATGTTCCGCGCTGGAGGTCTTCAGGATCCTGCCGCTTCGCTCCGGATGGAAGACCATAGAAGATGCCGCCTGGATGATGACTTCAATCGGATGGAAGATCCTCTTCTGCCCCGCTTGGATGAAGACTTTGACCGGATCATGGACCTCTTCAGCCCCCCGCTTGGGCTTGGATCAGGACATCGGAGGAGCTCTTCAGGACGGATCGGTGAACCTGGATGGTGAAGACAAGGTAGGAAGATCTTCAGGGGCTTAGTGTTAGGTTTATTTAAGGGGGGTTTGTGTTAGATTAGGGGTATGTGGGTGGTGGGTTGTAATGTTGGGGGGGGCGGTATTGTATTTATTCTTTTACAGGCAAAAGAGCTGAAATTCTTGGGGCATGCCCCGCAAAGGGCCCTGTTCAGGGCTGGTAAGGTAAAAGAGCTTGTAACTTTTTTAATTTAGAATAGGGTAGGGAATTTTTTATTTTGGGGGTGTTTGTTATTTTATTAGGGGGCTTAGAGTAGGTGTAATTAGTTTAAAATTGTTGTAATATTTTTCTTATGTTTGTAAATATTTTTTTATTTTTTGTAACTTAGTTCTTTTTTATTTTTTGTACTTTAGCTAGTTTATTTAATTGTATTTATTTGTAGGAATTGTGTTTAATTAATTTATTGATAGTGTAGTGTTAGGTTAATTGTAGGTAATTGTAGGTAGTTTATTTAATTATTTTATTGATAGGGTAGTGTTAGGTTTAATTATATCTTAGGTTAGGATTTATTTTACAGGTAAATTTGTTATTATTTTAACTAGGTAACTATTAAATAGTTCTTAACTATTTAATAGCTATTGTACCTGGTTAAAATAATTACAAAGTTGCCTGTAAAATAAATATTAATCCTAAAATAGCTATAATATAATTATAATTTATATTGTAGCTATATTAGGATTTATTTTACAGGTAAGTATTTAGCTTTAAATAGGAATAATTTATTTAATAAGAGTTAATTTATTTCGTTAGATGTAAATTATATTTAAGTTAGGGGGGTGTTAGTGTTAGGGTTAGACTTAGCTTTAGGGGTTAATACATTTATTAGAATAGCGGTGAGGTCCGCTCGGCAGATTAGGGGTTAATAATTGAAGGTAGGTGTCGGCGATGTTAGGGAGGGCAGATTAGGGGTTAATACTATTTATGATAGGGTTAGTGAGGCGGGTTAGGGGTTAATAACTTTATTATAGTAGCGGTGCGGTCCGCTCGGCAGATTAGGGGTTAATAAGTGTAGGCAGGTGTCGGCGACGTTGAGGGGGGCAGATTAGGGGTTAATAAATATAATATAGGGGTCGGCGATGTTAGGGCAGCAGATTAGGGGTACATAGGGATAACGTAGGTTGCGGCGGTTTACGGAGCGGCAGATTAGGGGTTAAAAAAAATATGCAGGGGTCAGCGATAGCGGGGGCGGCAGAATAGGGGTTAATAAGTGTAAGGTTAGGGGTGTTTAGACTCGGGGTACATGTTAGAGTGTTAGGTGCAGACATAGGAAGTGTTTCCCCATAGGAAACAATGGGGCTGCGTTAGGAGCTGAACGCTGCTTTTTTGCAGGTGTTAGGTTTTTTTTCAGCTCAAACAGCCCCATTGTTTCCTATGGGAGAATCGTGCACGAGCACGTTTTTGAGGCTGGCCGCGTCCGTAAGCAACTCTGGTATCAAGAGTTGCATTTGCGGAAAAAATGCTCTACGCTCCTTTTTTGGAGCCTAACGCAGCATTTGTTTGAACTCTCGATACCAGAGTTAATTTTATGGTGCGGCCAGAAAAAAGCCTGCGGAGCGTTAACAGCCCTTTTACCGCCAAACTCCAAATCTAGGCCTGTATGTTTATATATATATATATATATATATATATATATATATATATATATATATATATATATATATATATATTTATTTATTTGTGTGTGTGTGTGTATATACACATAGGTAATTTATATTTATTTATTGTGGGGGTTTTTGTAAAAGAAAAGGTGCCGGTATTGATTATTGATTGATATATTCTGCTCAGAAACTTTGAGAACAGCAAAGGGACAACATTATTAGCAATGTCTGATGTATTCTGCAGCCCTCTTTTGTGAAAACTAGAGTATTTACATGATGATTACAAATATTACCTCTTATGAGTTGGCAGAGGTGGGGGTACTCAGTATCGGTTATTACCTCCACAAAAAAAGCCCTAATATAGATAGATAGATAGATAGATAGATAGATAGATAGATAGATAGATAGATAGATAGATGAAAGAGAGAGAGAGAGAGAGAGAGAGAGAGAGAGAGAGACTTGAGATAGAGACCATTCAGAAGAAATTGCTGCTTGATTCAGGGCTGGTTTGGTATTTGTGTCCTTCATCCAGCCTAAACCATTTCCTAAATTCTTGATCATGCTCACAGCCAGCCAGACCACCCCGCATTCCTAAATTGTGACATCCACAGGTCAGCCTGACTATGCCACACTCCCAAACTCCCCCATGTTGCCAAGACATAGCTGTACTCCTGCTCCTGTGATGAATCAGTATAGAGTTAGACATTATGAGCAGGACTCTGGACCAAGCTATTTGTGAGGCACTTCTGTTATCTAATTTTCTTAATTGTATTTATCCATTGTTTAAGGAGCAGAAATGCACTTGTGGGAGCTAGCTGAACACATATGTGAGCCAATGAGAAGAGGCATATATGAGAACTACCAATCAGCAGTGCATTGCTGCTCTCGAGCTTACCTAGGTATGCATTTCAATAAATGATACAAAGAGAACAAAGCAATTTAGATAACACAGGTCAACAACAAATTTATTTATTTTTAGTTGCCAAGAATGTTTGAACAAATTTAGGATATTTTTGGATACTGAATCCAAAAATGACATCAGTTTTGCCGACTTGGCTCTACTTTTTGAAATAATGGATACTCCTCAAATTATAATTTTACCCCAATATGTGTTTTTTATTGCATAATGGTAACCGCTATGCATCACTTCCAATTGCCCACTCAGCAAAACTTAAACAAATATCAAAATAATCTTGCAGAAGCTCTGCTATCAAGAGCACCAGTGGTATAATTGTCTTGATCTAAAGATGGTGAACTTCTTGGTTGGGCAGCAAAGTAGATACACAAAGTACCCTTGTTTCATTTGCCTGTGGGATAGTAGGGCAAAACAAGATCATAGGAAAAAAGTGACATGGCCATTAAGGGAAGACATGACGGTACAGTGAAGTGAACATTATTAACGAGCTATTGGTTGACCAGGATATCAATGGACAGATATCCTTGGACAGAGATTGTGATTGCTTCAAATACATTTGTAGATCGTTCCTTGGACTGAGTTTTGAAAAAATAAAAAGCAGGAATCTTTGATGGTCCTCAAATTTGTAAACTCATTAATGATTCAACAACCCTAGGACCCCATAAAATGAATTACTGATACCCATATATGATGTAGTGTGCGTGTCTATCTGTATCCATAACTGTGTGTGTGTATCTGTATGTATAAGTTTATGCTATGTAGTGTGTGTGTGTGTCTGCATGTATAAATGTAAGCTATGTAGTGTGTGTATGTGTATCTGCATGTATAAGTGTGTATCTGCATGTATAAGTGTATGTTATGTAGTGTGTGTGTGTCTGCATGTATAAGTGTATACTATGTAGTGTCTGTGTATCTGCATGTATAAGTGTATGCTATGTAATGTGTGTTTGTGTATATGCATGTATAAGTGTGTATCTGCATGTATAAGTGTACGCTATGTAGTGTGTGTGTGTCTGCATGTATAAATGTAAGCTATGTAGTGTGTGTATGTGTATCTGCATGTATAAGTGTATGTTATGTAGTGTGTGTGTGTCTGCATGTATAAGTGTATACTATGTAGTGTCTGTGTATCTGCATGTATAAGTGTATGCTATGTAATGTGTGTTTGTGTATATGCATGTATAAGTGTGTATCTGCATGTATAAGTGTACGCTATGTAGTGTGTGTGTGTCTGCATGTATAAATGTAAGCTATGTAGTGTGTGTATGTGTATCTGCATGTATAAGTGTGTATCTGCATGTATAAGTGTATGCTATGTAGTGTGTGTGTATCTGCATGTATAAGTGTATGTTATGTAGTGTGTGTGTATCTGCATGTATAAGTGTATGTTATGTAGTGTGAGTGTAGCTGCATGTATAAGTGTATGTTATGTAGTGTGTGTGTATCTGCATGTATAAGTGTATGTTATGTAGTGTGTGTGTATCTGCATGTATAAGTGTATGTTATGTAGTGTGTGTGTATCTGCATGTATAAGCGTATGTTATGTAGTGTGAGTGTAGCTGCATGTATAAGTGTATGCTATATAGTGTGTGTGTGTGTGTATCTGCATGTATAAGTGTATGCTATGTGGTGTGTGTGTATCTGCATGTATAAGTGTATGCTATGTAGTGTGTGTGTGTGTATCTGCATGTATAAGTGTATGCTATGTAGTGTGTGTGTGTATCTGCATGTATAAGTGTATGCTATGTAGTGTGTGTGTGTATCTGCATGTATAAGTGTATGCTATGTAGTGTGTGTATTTGCATGTGTAAGTGTATGCTATGTAGTGTGTGTGTGTGTATCTGCATGTATAAGTGTATGCTATGTAGTGTGTGTGTGTATCTGCATGTATAAGTGTATGCTATGTAGTAAGCTACTGTGCATTTTTGCTGACTTTAAAGGCCAGAATTTAGAATATTAATGGGGAATGCACAGAGCAGTTTTAAAGAATCTATTATTAAATGTCCAATTAAGATAAAAATATTTAGCAATGTCTGTGCAAAGGCTAATTAAATATATAGCTCACATAGCCATACCAGTGGTTTGAGCTTGTGTTTGATTTGCTGCCTAAGTGTATTAAAATATATGACATTACTTAGAATTTTATTTATATTACTTTGGTCTTATGATTTTTTTAAGCCCTGCCCACCACATTTCAATTTTTTTTGCCGGGGGGGGGGGGGGGGGGTTGTCCCTCTTTTGAATTTTGAAATGTTGGGAGGTATGTTTAAAGGGCCATAATACCCAAATGTTTAAACACTTGAAAGTGATGCAGCATAGCTGTTAAAAGCTGACTAGAAAATATCTCCTAAACATCTCTATGTAAAAAAGAAAGATATTTTACCTCAAAAGTTCCTCAGTAGCCACCTCCCATTGTAAAGGATTTCTAAGCAGCATTTTAGTGTGTCTGTCCTGGGACATCTGAAGGGATGAGCATTGTGCACTCTCGTCTTATTTCACCAATCAGGTAAAGGAAGTTTACAATGAAATTTCATGAGAGTCAAGTCAAATCTCATGAGATCACAGTAAAAGTTCATGACCTCAGCACTGCTGATGCTGATTGGCTGCTGTTCATTTCTTCATTTTTTTAATTTTTTTTACCTGCAGCTGGGAGCAGCTGAGTATACCTTACTCTGCTGAGCTGAGGAGATTGTGAGGTAAAATATCTTCCTTTTTTACATAGAGATGCTCAGGTGATATTTTCCTGTCAGCTTTTTACAGTTACACTGCATCAGTTTCAAGTGATTTAGCATATGAGTATTATGTCCCTTTAAGCTGTATGTCCAAATCATATCCCAGAGTCTAAATGAAATCTCAGATCACATACATGCCCATGCAGTTCCACTGTCCCAGAGGCTTCTGTATGGCTTCAGATCATATGTTTTCCACATGCAGCCCCCTTAATGAAAATTTTATGTCAAATGAAATCCCAAATCAGATACATAGAAACTATTGCCCCTTTAATGCCAGTGATATTCCCTGGTGAAACCTCAGAACAGATGTATGGAGCTTGAAGCCCACTTTATTTCAAAATAGGACAATTAGCAATGCAAGCAAAAAGCAGTAAGCAAAGTATTGTGAGTAGCAGATGGTCCCCCAGTCTCTTTTGTACCTACTGATGTTCTGCCCTGATTATCGTCTTTGCAAATTATTTCCATATATTTATAATTACTAAAGTTCAGATCTCAGGTGACCAGAACATTAAATGCTCTTAATCTGCTGAATGCATTGTGGTACTTATGCAAACCAGCGTCAATGGATCATCATATATGGTGAGAGGGACTGGAAATCTTAATCCACGGTGTCACCATGACTCCTGCAGCGCAGCACTCAGGCTTCACCTCTGGTATATGTGAAAATTAAAATAATCTGAAGAAGACCTGTCATATCAACTAACTTTTTTAAATACAATATCTTGATTTAGCAATATTCTGGTCTACTAAAAAGTATCAAGCTTTGCAAAAAATAAATTATCAAACCGTACTTTTTAAATTGGAATTAGGTATTTTCTGCTGCAGTCTGCTAAATATTGAAGCAGTCTATTCAACTTCAGAAGTCTTTGGGCTCCTTTTATTATTTAGCAGGTGGACAAGGTTCCTACAGTGCTTTTGCAGGGGGGTCTTTTGCTCTTGAGTGACCAGACACACACACACTCCTGACTCGGAATATCTATTAATTAATTACACATAGCCTTGTGCTCATACCTTCAGACTTCAGCCATCATCCACAGTCCATGGACCACTGCACAGCATTTGTGTGTATATGTGTAGGTGCTTTTACTACTTGTTTATGAGTCTGGACTCTGGGGCAATGGAAAGATATCATTGTTTACAGTAAGTGAAAAAGTTACCATTTAGGAGAGGACATGCTCCCTAGTCAAAGACTGGTGCTAAAACATGCAGTTTGGAGTAACAGGGCTACACACATTCATATATACAAACATACACACATGCACATATACAAACATACACACATGCACATATACAAACATACACACATGCACATATACAAACATACACACATGCACATATACAAACATACACACATGCACATAAACAAACATACACACATGCACATATACAAACATACACACATGCACATATACAAACATACACACATTCATATATACAAACATACACACATGCACATATACAAACATACACACATTCATATATACAAACATACACACATGCACATATACAAACATAAACACATGCACATATAAAAACATACACACATGCACATATAAAAACATACACACATGCACATATAAAAACATACACACATTCATATACAAACATACACACATGCACATATACAAACATACACACATGCACATATACAAACATACACACATGCACATATACAAACATACACACATGCACATATAAAAACATACACACATGCACATATAAAAACATACACATATACACACATGCACATATAAAAACATACACATATACACACATGCACATATACATACAACTGACAGACCCTTGCATCTTTCATCCAGTGCTGCACTGACGTTTCTGGATTTTGAGTCATGGGGAAAGCAAAAGAATTGTCAAAGGATCTGCGGGAAAAGGTAGTTGAACTGTATAAAACAGGAAAGGGATTATAAAAAGATATCCAAGGAATTGAGAATGCCAATCAGCAGTATTCAAACTCTAATCAATCAGATGTATGGAAAGGGACGTCAGATTAGAGTTTGACAGATTGGAGTTTTTGACAGAACACCGGCTCCTAAGCTTACAATCTTGCTTTTTTAAATAAAGATAGCAAGAGAATGACAAAAAATTGATAATAGGAGTAAAATAAAAAGTTGCTTAAAATTGCATGCACTATCTGAATCATGAAAGAAAAAAAAATGGGTTTAGTTTCCCTTTAAATTACAAGGATGACTATATTTTTAAGATAAGAATTTTAAAAGACAAAATATTTATCAAAAGTAAAATAAATCATAATAAGCTTTTTAATATCTTAGGGCACTTCAATTACAACTAATTTCATTATTCACCATGAGACTTGGCAACTTTTTATTTGATTTTTAAATAATAGCAATAGGTTAGAAAAACATCTTAAGAAAAATAATTCTCCATTAACCCCTTAATGACTGAGGACGTGCAGGGTACGTCCTCAGAAAAAAGGCAGTTAATGCCTGAGAACGTACCCTGCACGTCCTCAGTCTGGAAAGCAGCTGGAAGCGATCCTGCTCGCTTCCAGCTGCTTTCCGGTTATTGCAGTGATGCCTCGATATCGAGGCATCCTGCAATAACATTTTTAAGCCATCCGGTGCAGAGAGAGCCACTCTGTGGCCCTCTCTGCACCGGAGATTGTTGGCTTACCGCGTTGGTGGGTGGGAGGCTGGTGGGAGGCGGGTGGTGGCCATCGATGGCCTTGGCGACGTGCAGGAGGGGCGGGATCGTGGGCGTGGGCGATCGGGGGGGAAGGGCGGGGGCGGGCGCGTGCACGGGGAGGGAGCGGGTGGGAACCGCTACACTACAGAATAAAGTAAAAAAAAAAAGCATAAAAAAGGGAATAAAAGTTTTTTATTTATTAATCAATTAAGGTGTTGGGGTTTGTCTGTTAGGGGGGGTGAATCTACACTACAGAATTTCTATTTTTGTTTTAAAAAAACACGTTTTTTTCTTGAAACTGGGTACTGGCAGACAGCTGCCAGTACCCAAGATGGCCCCCAATAATGCAGAGGGGGAGGGTAAGAGAGCTGTTTTGGGGGTGGATCAGGGAGGTTGGGGGCTAAGGGGGGATTCTACAAAGCAGCATATGTAAATATGCTAAAAAAAAAAAAAGAACAAATTAAAAAAAACTTTTATTTTAGTACTTGCAGACTTTCTGCCAGTACTTAAGATGGTGGGGACAATTGTGGGGTGGGGGAGGGAAGGGAGCTGTTTGGGAGGGATCAGGGGGTCTGATGTGTCAGGTGGGAGGCTGATCTCTACACTAAAGCTAAAATTAACCCTGCAAGCTCCCTACAAACTACCTAATTAACCCCTTCACTGCTAGCCATAATATACGTGTGATGCGCAGCAGCATTTAGCGGCCTTCTAATTACCAAAAAGCAACGCCGAAGTCATATATGTCTGCTATTTCTGAACAAAGGGGATCCCAGAAAAGCATTTACAACCATTTGTGCCATAATTGCATAAGCTGTTTGTAAATAATTTCAGTGAGAAACCTAAAATTGTGAAAAATTTAACGTTTTTTTAAATTTGATCGCATATGGTGGTGAAATGGTGGCATGAAATATACCAAAATGGGCCTAGATCAATACTTGGGGTTGTCTACTACACTACACTAAAGCTAAAATTAACCATACAAGCTCCCTACATGCTCCCTAATTAACCCCTTCACTGCTGGGCATAAAACACGTGTGGTGCGCAGTGGCATTTAGCAGCCTTCTAATTACCAAAAAGCAACGCCAAAGCCATATATGTCTGCTATTTATGAACAAAGGGGATCCCAGAGAAGAATTTACAACCATTTATGCCATAATTGCACAAGTTGTTTGTAAATAATTTCAGTGAGAAACCTAAAGTTTGTGAAAAAATTTGTGAAAAAGTGAACAATTTTTTTTATTTGATCGCATTTGGCGGTGAAATGGTGGCATGAAATATACCAAAATGGGCCTAGATCAATACTTTGGGATGTCTTCTAAAAAAAAATATATACATGTCAATGGATATTCAGGGATTCCTGAAAGATATCAGTGTCCCAATGTAACTAGCACTCATTTTGAAAAAAAGTGGTTTGGAAATAGCAAAGTGCTACTTGTATTTATGGACCTATAACTTGCAAAAAAAGCAAAGAACATGTAAACATTGGGTATTTCTAAACTCAGAACAAAATTTAGAAACTATTTAGCATGGGATTTTTTTGGTGGTTGTAGATGTGTAACAGATTTTGGGGGTCAAAGTTAGAAAAAGTGTGTTTTTTTCCATTTTTTCCTCATATTTTATAAAAAAAATTAGAGTAAATTATAAGATATGATAAAAATAATGGTATCTTTAGAAAGCCCATTTAATGGCGAGAAAAACGGTATATAATATGTGTGGGTACAGTAAATGAGTAAGAGGAAAATTACAGCTAAACACAAACACCGCAAAAATGTAAAAATAGCCTTGGTCCCAAACGGACAGAAAATGGAAAAGTGCTGCGGTCATTAAGGGGTTAAAGGGACAAAAAGAGCAATAATGTTGTAATGCATTAGAACATTTTCTTATTGCGATATCACCTGTCTATACCTATGTATTGAACCATGCATAAGGGATAAAACATTTAGACCTAAATTACAAGTGGAGTGCTAATTTATCTCGCGCCCGTAAAATAGGCAAATTGACCCATTTACGGGCGCGTGATAAATAACCAGCCATTACAAGTGGCAGGTTATTGTTACCGCAGATCTCTGGTTAATTTTCCAAAAGTGCCCCAATTGCCCCCAAAATACAGTGTAGTGTAGCTTTACAAAATAAAAAAAAAGAGCATAGACATATATATTAAAAATCTGCTGCCCATCGCTGCTCGACTTACCCCCTTCCCTGTGCTAGGTTCTGACGCCATCTCTGACGGCATCAGAACGAGGCTCCCATTGGAGCCTATGGAAGCAAACTCTTGTGAGTGCAAAGCTTCCATGCAATGCGAGCGTGAGGTTGCATTCACATTGTGGGTCATTTCTAATACCAGCGCACAATTGCGTGCACTGGTATAATGAGTGGAGCACAAATATCGCGCTTGCGAATGAGCAGTTTTGCACTCCACTTGTAATCTAATCTAGCTGCCGTTAGTTAATGTCAGCTCTTGAACAGCAGTACACTGCCAGTCCTTAGCTGAACATGAATGGTTATTGGCGGCTTTGTATAAATTCCATCCCAATTGGCTTATCACCTTTGTTTAGTTCTGGACCAGTAGTGCATATCTGGTACTGTGCTTACTTTAGTTATGTGTTTAAGCTTTTTGCAGGTGATAAACAAAAGATGCAGACAAGCAATAGTGCAGTACAACAGAGCATTTTCTTATTAAAATGTTATGTCCGTTTAAGACTCAAATATACATAAAAAGTAGAAGAAACCAATTAGTATACTCAAATATATATATCTGTGACTGCACTTTCTGCGAAATGCATTGATCCTCTTGAAACTTAGTGTGGGTTGATTCTGTGTACATAGATTTGCAGGGAAGCAATGGCATTAAAGGCAGTAAAGTCAAAATTAAACTTTCATGATTCAGAAAGAACATGCAATTTTAAAAAATTTCCAATTTACTTGTCTTATCTAATTTGCTTGGTTCTCTTGGTATCCATTGTTGAAAAGCACACATGGGTAGGCTCGGAAGCAATGCACTACTGTGAGCTAGCAGTTTGTTACTGTTTCACCCAAGGGGGCCTATTTATCAAGGCGCGAGCGGACATGATCCGATATATAGCGGATCATGTCCAGTGCACATTGATAAATGCCGACAGCATACGCTGTTGGCATTTATCATTGCACAAGCAGTTCTTGTGAACTGCTTGTGCAATGCCGCCCTCTGCAGATTCACAGCCAATCGGCCGCTAGCAGGGGGTGTTAATCAGCCCGATCGTATAGGATCGGGCGGATTGATGTCCGCGGCCTCAGAGCAGGCGGACAAGTTATGGAGCAGCTAGCATGGAAACGATAATTTGGCTCCAATATGTTCAGCTAGGCCCCAGTATAGCTTTGCTCTCCTTCAACAATGGATACCAAGAGAGCAAAGCAAATTTGATAAAAGAAGTAAATCTGAAAGTTGTATGCTCTATTTTTTTCTTTCATGATTATGTCCCTTTAAGGTCAATTTCTTAAATCTGTATGTTTATTTTATACCATTTTGCTATGAAGGGGTATGTTATTTCTGCAGACACAAATTCATAGTTTTGAGAACTACAAAACCAACAATATGTAATAATATCGTCAAGATAAAACAATGCCCAAAATAATCTGACAGAAACCTCTGGAAGAGCATTATATTGTGAATGGATTAATTAAATTTATTTACCAAAAACATAATCATTAAAGTCATGAATATACAACATATTACTATATAATTACAAATAAATCTATATTTCAGGAAGAATAACCTTTATAATGTTTCCAAAATAGAAACTATCTTTAAATAGATTTTTTCCTCAAAAAGCATTTTCTAAAAAATAAAAGAAATCATATTTAAATAAAAAGAAATCTGATTTCATTTAAAAAAATCAGATTTAAAAAAAAAAAATCATTGATTTTTATCCACCATGTTTTTCACACTGGGAAATATCACCACTGAAAACCAGACAAGAATATGGCTAAAAAAGGAAATCGCTAAGATGGAGGACAGTGCTTTAAATATTAAAAACCCACGGCGATGTTTCACCATTAAAATACAGGTTACTTCCATGGAACTCCCTTTAAACTCCCACAGGGCGTCTATATATTGGTCATGTCTACGATAGACTATGTTAATAAAGCCAGAAATTTCTATTAAAACTATACGAGCTTTGGGATTGTATAGTATAATGTAACAATATGTATGTAAACTGTAAGCGGGATTGCACTAAACTTCTATTTTAACTTATTTTAAGATTGCGGTTGCGTATTTTCAATATTCATATTTTCATTATATTGAGAACGCGGAATCGTAATATTTATATTTCACAATATTGCCGTAGCAATGTTACATTTTGTTATACTTCGCAATGTTGCGATCCTGATTGCGCAATCGTGTTTAACTTTTAATATTGAGATTGCACTATAGCAAACGTGTTCTATATTAATATGCATTTATATCTATAAATATAGATTACTATAGAACATGTTTGCTATAGTACGATCTCAATATTATAAGTAAAACACGGTCAAACAATCATAATAGCAATATTGTGAAATATGAGAAACACAAAATTGCAATTTCAATATTGTGAAATATGAATATTACTATTTGAATATTGAGAACGTACAATCACAATCTTAAAATAAGTAAAAATACACGCCTAACGACACAATAGAAGATTAGTAAAATCACGCTTATAGTTTACATAAATATTGTAACATAGTATACAAAACATATACAGTAAACAACCAATATATATCTATCATACACCTACACAGCTCCAATAGGTGTCATTGATATATTTAATTCACTTTTGCATTGTATGAACACGTTTGATGTAGGTGGCGAAGCTGCTTTGAATACATCAACCGTATCATAGCACCATCGCCATCCACTGAAATATATGGCTAAACACCTGTCAGCGATGCTGCCTTTAAACAGTACTGTCGCCTTTTTGAATATTTTTTCGGCTTACTGGATATCTTGCTGCCTTGTGACACTTTCCATCATCAGGGCTACAGTGTTCTCCCCAGGACCTATTTAATGGGCGCACATCTAAGCTGATGTTACTGACCACTCAGCTAAAATTTAAGCCAATATTAAGCTAACAAAGTCACTTTGTATACAAAGTAAACAGGGGTGCAACACTACACACACAGTACTTAAATACAAATCCCTGTATCTGGTCCAGAACATCTGTTGCTCCAGCAACAACCTCCAGGGGAATTCCTCCTTAGACACAAGTCTCCAATATCACAGACAATCAGGAAAAATCCAGCAGCCACTTTCCACAAACAATGCGCTGCAACTTGATAGTACTAAAAACTTTAATAAAACATCAGTATACAGCTGATCTGTTTAAAAACATGCAACGTGTTTCTCAGCTCAAAGGCGAGCCATTCCATCAGGCAATCCTGTGGCCGGATATTGGAGACTCTCGTGTCCAAGGAGGAATTCCCTTGGAGGTTGTTGCTGGGAGCATCAGCCTGCTGGTGGCTGCAATATTCAGCCTGCCTATTTGCATTATCAATCTATATAGAGCCATTTTACTTCTGAGTGACCCATTTGTTTGTTTTTTTATCTATCTGTTTCATAAATCATACAGTCTACACCATGAGGCGCCCCTTTTGTTTTTACCATGTAAATAGTAAGCTAAAATGTGTTAATATTAAATGTTTCCAATGTTTGTAGCACAAATTATCATTAAATCAGTTTATGTAAAATTATTCAATTGCGGCTAGATTTAGAGTTCTGCGGCCAAAGGGGTGCGTTAGCTACGCATGCTTTTTTCCCCCCCGCACCTTTTAAATACCGCTGGTATTTAGAGTTCACAGAAGGGCTGCGTTAGGCTGCAAAAAGGGAGCGTAGAGCATATTTAACGCCACTGCAACTCTCTATACCAGCGGTGCTTACAGACGCGGCCAGCTTCAAAAACATGCTCGTGCACGATTCCCCCATAGAAAACAATGGGGCAGTTTTAGCTGAAAAAAAACCTAACACCTGCAAAAAAGCAGCGTTCAGCTCCTAACGCAGCCCCATTGTTTTCTATGGGGAAACACTTCCTACGTCTGCACCTAACACTCTAACATGAACCCCGAGTCTAAACACCCCTAACCTTACACTTATTAACCCCTAATCTGCCGTCCCCGCTATCGCTGACACCTGCATATTATTATTAACCCCAATCTGCCGCTCCGTACACCGCCGCAACATACATTATAGTTATGTACCCCTAATCTGCTGCCCCTAACACCGCCGACCCCTATATTATATTTATTAACCCCTAATCTGCCCCCCACAACGTCGCCGCCAGCTACCTACAATAATGAACCCCTAATCTGCCGATCGGAGCTCACCGCTACTATAATAAATGTATTAACCCCTAAAGCTAAGTCTAACCCTAACACTAACACCCCCCTAAGTTAAATATAATTTAAATCTAACTAAATAAATTAACTCTTATTAAATAAATTATTCCTATTTAAAGCTAAATACTTACCTGGTTAAAATAAATACAAAGTTGCCTGTAAAATAAATATTAATCCTAAAATAGCTACAATATAATTTTAATTTATATTGTAGCTATATTAGGATTTATTTTACAGGTAAGTATTTAGCTTTAAATAGAAATAATTTATTTAATAAGAGTTAATTTATTTCGTTAGATAAAAATTATATTTAACTTAGGGGGGTGTTAGGGTTAGGGTTAGAATTAGCTTTAGGGGTTAAAAAATTTATTATAGTAGCGGTGAGCTCCGGTCGGCAGATTAGGGGTTAATGCTTGAAGTTAGGTGTCGGGGATGTTAGGGAGGGCAGATTAGGGGTTAATACTATTTATTATAGGGCTATTGAGGCGGGAGTGAGGCGGATTAGGGGTTAATAACTTTATTATAGTAGCGGTGCGGTCCGCTCAGCAGATTAGGGGTTAATAAGTGTAGGTAGGTGGCGGTGACATTGGGGGGGGCAGATTAGGGGTTAATAAATATAATATAGGTGTCGGCGGTATTAGGGGCAGCAGATTAGGGGTACATAGGGATAACTTAGCTGGCGGCGGTGTACGGAGCGGCAGATTAGGGGTTAAAACATTTAAAAGAGTGGCGGCGATGTGGGGGGACCTCGGTTTAGGGGTACATAGGTAGTTTATGGGTGTTAGTGTACTTTAGAGCACAGTAGTTAAGAGCTTTATAAACCGGCGTTAGCCCAGAAAGCTCTTAACTCCTGTTTTTTTTCTGCGGCTGGAGTTTTGTCGTTAGATTTCTAACGCTCACTTCAGCCACGACTCTAAATACCGGCGTTAGAAAGATCCCATTGAAAAGATAGGATACGCAAATGGCGTAGGGGGATCTGCGGTATGGAAAAGTCGCGGCTGTAAAGTGAGCATTAGACCTTTTCCTGACTGACTCCAAATACCAGAGGGCAGTAAAAACCAGCGTTAGGACCCTCTAACTCTGGTTTTGACGGCTACCGCCCAACTCTAAATCTAGCCGTTAGTTTATAAGCTTTGGATAGCTTAAGTAAAGTTTGAAACATTATATAACATTTTAAGTTATTTATAAAGTATTAATCTGCCCCCACACGGCTTTTTCAAAATGGCACCCGGCTGGAAAAATCTTCTGCGGAGAACACTGTGATAAAAAGCCTGGAAAAGTAATTCTGCAAAGTGTCTGATACTCCTATTCTTGTGTGTTAGTGGCAAGAGATGAGCCTGAATCACATGTAATGTAATAAGGTACTCGTCTTGTGCACAGGAGAGATAGCGGTTCTAGAATAACGTATGGCTATGAGCTACTCCCTCATGTGTTTCATTTGCAGATCTACTTAAAGGGATAGTAAACCCAAAAATTTTCTTTTATGATTCAGATAGAACATACAATTTTAAACAACTTTCCAATTTAATTCTATTATCACATTTTCTTCATTCTCTTGTTATCCATTGCTGAAGGGACAGCATTGCACTACTGACAGGAAGCTGAACACATCTAGGTAGCCAATCACAAGAGACAAATGTGTGCAGGCACCAATTAGCAGCAGCTCCCACTAGTGTATGATATGTGTGTATTTATTTTTTAACAAGGGATACTAAGAGAACGAAGCACATTTGAAAATAGAAGTGAATTTAAAAGTGTCTTAAAATGACATGCTCTATCTGAATCATGCAAGTTTAATTTTGACTTTCCTATCCCTTTAACCAGTTGCTAAGGAGAGTTAATACAAGCCACAAAATTAAAGCTAAAGAAAGAGATCCATCTAGTTTGTAATTAATAGACTGTCCTCCAAAGAGATCAATAATTCTGATCAGAGACATAATGAGAAAATCTATAGAGGGCTGTGATTAGATTCTGGCAGCAGCTGGGACTTCACTTACAAGTTTGTTCTTTAATTTATGTGATCTCTGCAATTGTTAAATGTGCATAGAATACTTTGGGGTTCTATATGGTAGTCAAGCTGTGAGCTTTGTCAGCTAGCAATCCTTTGAATAACTGTGACTGAGAGTCAACTAGCATAGCAAGCCCAAATATAGTCTTGTCTCTGTCTGGCAACCCAGCTTCCTCTATGAGACTGGCAGTTCTGTTAGAATTGTTAGTGTGTACCTTCACTGATAGAGTCATGGTGCATGGGTGTCAGCTATGTAATAGAGCCATGGTTATGCGTGTCAGCTGTCTGATAGAGCTATAGTTGTGTGTGTCTCAGATCTCTGATAGAGCTATAGTTGTGTGTGTCTCCGCTCTCTGATAGAGCTATAGTTGTGTGTGTCTCAGCTCTCTGATAGAGCTAGAGTTGTGTGTGTGTCAGCTCTCTGATAGAGCTAGAGTTGTGTGTGTGTCAGCTATCTGATAGAGCTAGAGTTGTGTGTGTCTCCGCTCTCTGATAGAGCTATAGTTGTGTGTGTCTCAGCTATCTGATAGAGCTATAGTTGTGTGTGTCTCAGCTCTCTGATAGAGCTAGAGTTGTGTGTGTCTCAGCTCTCTGATAGAGCTATAGTTGTGTGTGTCTCAGCTCTCTGATAGAGCTATAGTTGTGTGTGTCTCAGCTCTCTGATAGAGCTAGAGTTGTGTGTGTCTCAGCTCTCTGATAGAGCTATAGTTGTGTGTGTGTCAGCTATCTGATAGAGCTAGAGTTGTGTGTGTGTCAGCTATCTGATAGAGCTAGAGTTGTGTGTGTCTCCGCTCTCTGATAGAGCTATAGTTGTGTGTGTCTCAGCTCTCTGAGAGAGCTAGAGTTGTGTGTGTCTCAGCTCTCTGATAGAGCTAGAGTTGTGTGTGTCTCAGCTCTCTGATAGAGCTAGAGTTGTGTGTGTCTCAGCTCTCTGATAGAGCTAGAGTTGCGTGTGTCTCAGCTCTCTGATAGAGCTAGAGTTGTGTGTGTCTCAGCTCTCTGATAGAGCTAGAGTTGTGTGTGTCTCAGCTCTCTGATAGAGCTAGAGTTGTGTGTGTCTCAGCTCTCTGATAGAGCTAGAGTTGTGTGTGTCTCAGCTCTCTGATAGAGCTAGAGTTGCGTGTGTCTCAGCTCTCTGATAGAGCTAGAGTTGCGTGTGTGTCAGCTATCTGATAGAGCTAGAGTTGTGTGTGTCAGCTATCTGATAGAGCTATAGTTGTGTGTCTCAGCTGTCTGATAGAGCTATAGTTATGTGTGTCTCGGCTCTTTGGTAAAGCTATATTTGTGTGTGTATGTGTGTGTGTAAGCTATCTGATAGAGCTATAGTTGTGTGTATGTCAGCTCTTTGATAGACCTATAGTTTTGTGTGTGTGTCAGTTATCTGATAGAGCTATAATTGTGTGTGTGTCAGCTATCTGATGGAGCTATGTGTGTGTGTGTCAGCTATCTGATGGAGCTATAGCTGTGTGTGTGTCAGCTATCTGATGGAGCTATAGCTGTGTGTGTGTGTGTGTGTGTCAGCTCTCTGATAGAGCTATAGTTGTGTGTGTGTGTCAGTTATCTGATAGAGCTATAGTTGTGTGTGTGTGTGTGTCAGCAATCTGATATAGCTATAGTTTCGTGTGTGTGTCAGCTATCTGATAGAGCTAGAGTTGTGTGTGTCAGCTATCTGATAGAGCTAGAGTTGCGTGTGTGTCAGCTCTTTGATAGAGCTATAGTTGTGTGTGCACATGTCAGCTCTTTGATAGAGCTATAGTTTCTGTGGGTAAGCTATCTGATAGAGCTATAGTTGTGTGTGTCTCAGCTCTCCGATAGAGCTATAGTTGTGTGTGTGTCAGCTCTCTGATAGAGCTAGAGTTGTGTGTGTCTCAGCTCTCCGATAGAGCTAGAGTTGTGTGTGTGTCAGCTATCTGATAGAGCTAGAGTTGTGTGTGTGTCAGCTATCTGATAGAGCTAGAGTTGTGTGTGTCTCAGCTCTCTGATAGAGCTAGAGTTGTGTGTGTGTCAGCTATCTGATAGAGCTAGAGTTGTGTGTGTCTCAGCTCTCTGATAGAGCTAGAGTTGTGTGTGTGTCAGCTATCTGATAGAGCTAGAGTTGTGTGTGCACGTGTCAGCTCTTTGATAGAGCTATAGTTTCTGTGGGTAAGCCATCTGATAGAGCTATAGTTGTGTGTGTGTGTAAGCTATCTGATAGAGCTATAGTTTTGTGTATGTCAGCTATCTGATAGAGCTATAGTTGTGTGTGTGTGTGTGTGTGTCAGCTATCTGATAGAGCTATAGTTGTGTGTGTGTGTGTGTGTGTGTCAGCTATCTGACAGAGCTATAGTTCTCTGTGTGTGTGTGCCAGTTGTCTGATAGAGCTATAGTTCTCTCTCTGTGTGTGCATCAGCTGTCTGATAGAGTTATAGTTGTGTGTGTGTGTCAGCTCTTTGATAGAGCTATAGTTGTGTGTGTGTGTCAGCTCTTTGATAGAGCTATAGGTGTGTGTCAGCTATCTGATAGAGCTATAATTGTGTGTGTGTCAGCTATCTGATGGAGCTATAGCTGTGTGTGTGTGTGTCAGCTATCTGATGACGCTATAGCTGTGTGTGTGTGTGTGTGTGTGTCAGCTATCTGATAGAGCTATAGTTTTGTGTGTGTGTCAGCTATCTGATGACGCTATAGCTGTGTGTGTGTGTGTGTGTCAGCTATCTGATAGAGCTATAGTTTTGTGTGTGTGTCAGCTATCTGATAGAGCTATAGTTTTGTGTGTGTGTCAGCTATCTGATGACGCTATAGCTGTGTGTGTGTGTGTGTGTGTGTGTGTGTGTGTCAGCTATCTGATAGAGCTATAGTTTTGTGTGTGTGTCAGCTATCTGATAGAGCTATAGTTTTGTGTGTGTGTCAGCTATCTGAAAGAGCTATAGTTTTGTCTGTGTCATCTCTTTGATATAGATGTGGTTTTGTGTGTGTGTGTGTGTGTGTGTGTCAGTTCTATCACATAGCTATGGTTGTGTGTGTATGCCACTGCCAGTTCTCTGAAAGTTATGGTTGTGTGTGTGCGCCAGCTCTCTGTTATAGCCATCTGACAGAGTTATTGTTGTGAATATACCAGTTTTTATATAGCAATGGTAGTATGTGTGCCAGATCTCTGATATAGCTATGGTTGTGTGTGCCAGCTCTAATAAAGCCATTGTTGTATTTTTCAGCCCTGATAGAGCTATGGTTGTGCGTGTGCCAGCTGATTTATCTGTGGTTGTTGTATTTGTGACAGTCCTGATAGAACCATAGGTCTATCAGTACTGTTCCAAACAACTGTAGGTCTATGTGTGACAGCCATGATATAGCTGGATATGTGAGCCTGCTCTGAAAGACCTTTGTTGTATCTGTGACAGCTGTAATAGAGCTATGGTTGTGTGGGCCAGTCCTGATAGAGCTACGGTTGTATGTGTGACAGCCATGGCTCTGTGTCTCTTAGTTAAGATAGAACTATAGTAGTGTGTGTGAGTGCTCACAAGAGCTACAGTATGTCTTTTTTAAGCCTACCAGATACAGCTATGATTGCCTGTCTCATAGACAGAATAGCTCAATAGTTTGTGTCTGTCTGTCCAAATAGTGACACTTTTGTGTATCCTAGCCCTGATAAAGCTATAGTGTGCCTTCTTGCCATAACAGAGCCATGGTTGAGTCGCATAGCCCTGATAAAGCTATAGCTAATTGTGTGCCTGCCTACACAAAAAAACTATGGTTGTGTGTCTTTTAACCCAGATATACCTATAGTTTGTGAGACATAATACACACAGAGAGAAGCCCACTCTCAGGAATGAACATCCAGCTCAATAACATTTTTAGCTTGTTCTATCGATTTACCACTTGGGTGCAGCTTCTTTTTAGCCCAATAATGCTTTTCACAGAGTAGAACTTTCCTGTAGTATATCAGTCTGATCCCACCTATTAAAGTGATGGTAAATGTCAGACTATAAGAATGTTGCAATCAAAAATTTATTAGTTTGCAAGTAAAACCAGATAATTATTTTTTTTAGAAAGTGTATATAAATTTTATAATAAAATATTTATAATCCTAATTGGTATCCTGTTATAATCCTAATTGGTATCCTGTTATAATCCTAATTGGTATCCTGCTATAATCCTAATTGGTATCCTGCTATAATCCTAATTGGTATCCTGCTATAATCCTAATTGGTATCCTGTTATAATCCTAATTGGTATCCTGTTATAATCCTAATTGGTATCCAGTTATAATCCTAATTGGTATCCTGTTATAATCCTAATTGGTATCCTGTTATAATCCTAATTGGTATCCTGCTATAATCCTAATTGGTATCCTGCTATAATCCTAATTGGTATCCTGTTATAATCCTAATTGGTATCCTGTTATAATCCTAATTGGTATCCAGTTATAATCCTAATTGGTATCCTGTTATAATCCTAATTGGTATCCTGTTATAATCCTAATTGGTATCCTGTTATAATCCTGTCCCTCCTTCCCCCTTCATTTCCTCTTTCGGCTGGGCTGTAATGTATAGAGCAGTCCCACCCATTCTCTACATAGGCTAAGGGCTTTAAAGGGGCTGGATTCCAAGATTGTCAAATGACACACATGATTGGATGTTCACTGGAATTGTCATTAAAAAAAAAAAGAGTTTCTCCAAGTGGGCCGGCATAATATTGCATTAGAAGCAGTACTATGTGCACTAATGTAACCCTTTCACAGATGGATTAAAAACAAAAAAGGTACACATATACTTTTTTAACGGCAAAGATTAAAGGGATATTCCAGCCAAAATTGAAAACCACATGGGTGCATTTTGGTATTGAACAGAAGCATTTTTGTAATATACATACATTAGCAACAATGTTTCTAATAAAAGCTATAGCTGTTTCAAAGTGTATTTAAGTATGCACCGTGCACCAGCATTTTAAACACAACACTTGCTCGGAGAGCCTAAGGTGCTTGTACCATCTGGTAATGACTCAATTTGTTAATTGCTGACATGATTCAAGCCCCACAGGTGATCTGAGCTGCTACAGTATTTAATATGTGGGTGCAGTGACAATATCTAGTTATGCTTCACATGCACGTGCAGAGAAAAATGTTAACTCTATAACAGTGATAGCTCTTACTAGAAGCATTTTTGCCAATACATCTATATTGCAAATATGTTTCTATTCAAATATGTAATAAATCTATGTACATTTATATTTTGACTGGAATGTCCCTTTAAATATATGGCATTCAATTAGTTAAGGTTTACCATCATTTTAAGGTCAGTCCAGTGCCAAAATACCAGGCAATTGCTCTATGAACAAAGAGCATGGCAACCCCAGACAATCCTTGGTCTTCTCTTCATATGGTTGTGTGTCTAGAATCCAGTTACAGCTTTTACTGTGTGTCTAGAATCCAGTTACAGCTTTTACTGTTTGTCTAGAATCCAGTTACAGCTTTTACTGTGTGTCTAGAATCCAGTTACAGCTTTTACTGTGTGTCTAGAATCCAGTTACAGCTTTTACTGTGTGTCTAGAATCCAGTTACAGCTTTTACTGTGTGTCTAGAATCCAGTTACAGCTTTTACTGTGTGTCTAGAATCCAGTTACAGCTTTTACTGTGTGTCTAGAATCCAGTTACAGCTTTTACTGTGTGTCTAGAATCCAGTTACAGCTTTTACTGTGTGTCTAGAATCCAGTTACAGCTTTTACTGTGTGTCTAGAATCCAGTTACAGCTTTTACTGTGTGTCTAGAATCCAGTTACAGCTTTTACTGTGTGTCTAGAATCCAGTTACAGCTTTTACTGTGTGTCTAGAATCCAGTTACAGCTTTTACTGTGTTTCTAGAATCCAGTTACAGCTTTTACTGTGTGTCTAGAATCCAGTTACAACTTTTACTGTGTGTCAGCTAACAAGAGCGGCTAATGATTTATGTATATGTCAGCTAGTCATGATAGCGCTTGAAAGCAGTGTCAGATAGTTGTAATTCATGTACTTTTAACTGTGTGCCAGCTACCTAGACAGAACATCAACTGTTTGTCATCTATTGAGTCCTGATAAAGCTTTAGGGGTGAGTCACCCAGCCTTATTACAGCTTCAGCGGTCATCTGATATAGCTATGGTTAGGTCTTTGCTAGAAAGTCCTGATAAAGCTTTAGGGGTGAGTCACCCAGCCTTATTACAGCTTCAGCAGTCATCTGATATAGCTATGGTTAGGTGTTTGCTAGAAAGCCCTGATAAAAGTGTGCGTAGAGAACCTAGTAGAGATTGGATTTACATCAGTCAATTGTTATGAAACTTTGGTTTTGTGTAAATCAGTCATCATTGAACCTCAGTTGTCTCAGCCAGGCCTTTTGGAATAATATTTATCTGCTAAATATGAGAAAGAGGCAGCTCTGTGTCGAGTTCCGTTGTCGATCCATTGGTACCGGACTGCTCTGTTAGAACTAATGTTTTTTATTTATTCATGAAAGAGCGAAAGAGAACTTACATATACAAATTTAAACCATAAAATTACTTAAATTCTCCTATTAACCAAAAATAAATAATTATAAAATCTAAGGAAATTTCATTCACAAATAAATTTGCCATGTTTGAAGGTTAAGTAATTCAATTATTCACCCCCATTATTACATTATTTGCCAATATGATTTTTTTTTCAATTTCTTTTTTATTGTGTCCAAGTATTTCACTATTTGTTGCGTATGATTTAGTTTTCAATTTTATGTTGCTTTTAAAGGGACAGTCTACTCCAGACTGCCCCTTTAGGAGTTTATGTCAGATCTTGACAGACTTGCATCAGTGCTGACTCCTAGGTAACTCCTCAATAGTAATCACACTGTTATCTATAGGGCACACATGAATTAGCTGTAAAAAACTGTCAAAATATACTGAGATAAGAGGCGGCCGTCAAGGGCTTAAAAATTAGCATATGAGTCTTCCTAGCTTTAGCTTGCAACAAAGAATACCAAGAGAACAAAGCAAATTTGATGATAAAAGTAACTTGGAAAGTTGTTTAAAATTACATGCCGTATCTGAATCATGAAAGTTTAATTTTGACTAGACTGTCCCTTTAATATGAGGATACGTGGTCTATGTGACAGCTACATAGGATTTTAATGAAATCATTTTCTTATAGATGTTATATTACATTGTTATACCATTCTTAAATGGTTATGAAAGGGTGTTTCTTACAGCTAACCAAAGTATGCTCACAATAGTATACTCAGTAATGCTCTCAATTACTACATCACAAAGTTAAACATATTTAATAGTCATAGTGATCTTTTTCCAATAAACAACCTAGCTGTGAAAAAACTGTCAAATGCATTTAGATAAGAGGCAGCCTCTAAGGGCTTAGAAATTAGCATATGAGTCTACCTAGGTTTAGCTTTCAACTAAGAATGCCAAGTGAACAAAGTAAATTTGATGATAAAAGTAGACTGGAGAGTTGTTTAAAATTACCTGCCCTATCTGAATGATGAAAGTTTAATTTTGACTTGTGTCTTTTAAAAATAAGAAATATCCACTCATTAGGCAGGAAAAAAAATGTAATATTAAAATGTCAAGTTTATTAAAGGGACAGTCTACACCAGAATGTTTATTGTTTTAAAAGATAGCTAATCCCTTTATTGCCCATTCCCCAGTCTTACATAAATCAACATATTTATATTAATACACTTTTTAACTCTATGATTACCTTGTATTAAAGCCTCTGCAAACTGCCCCCTTATTTCAGTTATTTTGGCAGACTTGCATTTTAACCAATCAGTGCTGACTCCTAGGTAACTCCACGTGCGTGAGGACAATGTTATCTATATGATACACATTAACTAATGCCCTCTAGTGGTGAAAAACTGTCAGCATGCATTCAGATAAGAGGTGGCCTTCAACATCTAAGAAATTAGCATATGTGCCTACCTCGGTTTAGCTTTCAACTAAGAATACCAAAAGAACAAAGCAAAATTGGTGATAAAAGTAAATTGGAAAGTTGTTTAAAATTGCATGCCCTATTTGACACAAAGTTTATTTTGGACTTGACTGTCCCTTTAAGTACATGTAAAAAACATATGGCTAGATTACGAGTTTTGTGTTACGGTTTTAATGCTGAAAAAATGACCATTTCAGCGTAAAAACAGTAACGCAGCCATTGCGAGTCGTGTCGATATAACTTTACCGCAAGCATTGTAGCCTGTAACGCAACGTCAATCTCGCATTAAAAAAAATGACGTTTTTGTGTGAGATTTCCATAGCGCCGGTATTACAGGTTGTACGGTGCAGCTAAAATGCTTGTGTTACAGCCTATACCGACAGGATCCATACTGCCATCTGAGAGCAGTAGTTATGGATTTTGTGTAACAAATATGTTTCACAAAACTCATAACTAAAGTGTTACAAAGTACACTAACACCCATAAACTACCTATTAACCCCTAAACCGAGGCCCTACCGCATCGCAAACACTATTTAAAACTTATTAACCCCTAATATGCCACACCGCTCACATCCCCGCCACTATAAAAGTTATTAACCCCTGTTCCAATGCTCCCTGACACCACCACCACAAACTAAACCTATTAACCCCTAAACCGCCAGCCCCCCACTTCGCCACTACTAAATAAACCTATTAACCCCTAAACCGCCAACCCCCCACATCGCCACTAATAAATTAAACTATTAACCCCTAAACCTATCACCCCCTAACTTTAAATTAAAATTACAATATTCCTATCATAAAATAAATAAAAACTTACCTGTGAAATTAAAAACACCAAAGTTTAAACTAACAATTAACCTAACATAACTATTATACTAAACTATTATACTAAAATTAAAATAACTACCAATTAAAAAAACTTAATTACACATTAAAAAAACTAACACTACCAAAAAAAATTAAGTCTAAAATTTAAAAAAATTAAAAATACTAAATTACGAAAAATAACAAATACTAAATTATGAAAAATAACTTAAAGGCAATGCCCATACAAATCCCCTTTTCAGGGCAATGGGTTGCTTAGGTTTTTGTTAGAGTTAGGTTTTTTATTTTGGTTGGTTGGGTGGTGGGTGTTTCTGTTGGGGGGTCTTTGTATTTTCTTACAGGTAAAAGAGCTGATTTCTTTAGGGTAATGCCCTACAAAAGGTCCCTTTAAGGGCTAATGGTAGTTTATTGTAGGCTAGGGGGTGTTTTTATTTGGGGGGGGGGGATTTTTATAGGGCTATTAGATTAGGTGTAATTGTTTTTATTTTGATAATTTCGTTTGTTTATTTTTCGTAATTTAGTGTTTGTTATTTTTAGTAATTAAGTATTTTTTATATTTTGTAATTTTAGACTTACATTTTTTAGTAGTGTTATTTTTTTTTAATATGTAAATTAGTTTTTTTAATTAGTAGTTATTTTAATTTTTGTATAATAGTTATGTTAGGTTAATTGTCAGTGCTGCAGAATCTGTTGGCGCTCTACAAATACCTGATAATAATAATAATAATTGTTAGTTTAAACTTAGGTTTTTTTAATTTTACAGGTAAGTTTTTATTTATTTTAAGATAGGGATATTGTAATTTTAATTTAAAGTTAGGGGGTGATAGGTTTAGGGGTTAATAGGTTTATTTAGTAGTGGCGATGTGGGGGGCTGGTGGTTTAGGGGTTAATAGGTTTATTTAGTAATGGCAATGTGGGGGGTTGGCGGTTTAAAGGTTTAATAGGTTTAGTTAGGGGTGGTCATGTGGGGGGGCTGGCGGTTTAGGGGTTAATAGGTTTAGTTAGTGGCGGCGGTGGCAGGGAGCGGCGGAATAAGGGTAATAACTTTTATTAGTGGTGACGATGTCGGGAGCGGCAGATTAGGGGTTATAACTTTATTTTGGTGTCGGTGGCAGATTAGGGGTGTTTAGAGTTGGGGTTTATGTTAGGGTGTTAGGTTTAAACGTAACTTTTTTTCCCCATAGTCATCAATGGGGTTGCATTACAGAGATTTTCATTCCGGGCTTCAGGTGTTAAGTGCTTCTCCCCATTGATATCTATGGGGAAAGCGTGCACGAGCATGTATTCTCAGCCCTTGGCTTTTGTACGGTATGGAGCTTATCGCCACCATATCACACACACAAGGAGGCTTTTCAGAAACTTGTAATGGCAGCGCTATGGAGGGTTAAATAACGCAACTTTTGTTGCATTCGTTTTGTACCGTCTATAGCGCAAAACTCGTAATCTAGGCGATATTGACTTACAATCACTTCTCCCATTCACCCTTTAAAGTAACCCTACGCTTTTTGCCACAACTTTCACAGAATACTCACCATATCCATAAAAAAGAAATACGAGGCACCCTGTAAAAATATTATTATTGCATTTAAAATGAAAATCATACAAAAGCAATGTTACAAATCAGTCTTCGGAACTTTTATCAGGCTGATGAAATGTCAGAATAATGACCTGTAATAAAGTTATTATTTTATATACAATAAAGTGTTTTTTTATAGCGTTCCTCATCCTTATCTCAAATTCTCATACGCTTAACAAACTACTACTATTATAGGTGAGTTCACCCTGAAAGAGTTCCCTCAATGTGTGCCTGAGGGTGACATTTTACTTCTAAGATTACTTTTATGAGTCACAGTTAAACTCATGTGGTGTGTGTTAGAGACATAGCCAGCAGTGATATTCACAACATTTGGCTTTTATGATTTAGGGCAAATGTTCAAATAGATCTTTAGGCTTGTATTGGTCAACACTTTTTTTTATTGCTGTGGAGAAAGGACTAAACTTTTAACGTTTTTTTTTTTTTCACTTAGCAAATAAATACAGAGGGTTTAAAACAAATAATAATAATGTCACATTTAAATATTTTATTTTATGACAATTGAGGATGTTATAGTTCTTCTGGGAGTGTTTTTGTAACAATGTATAGTTTTACTTATTTTTGAACATTGTGCTGATTTTCAGACTCTATTCTAATTCTACTGCATTCTACTCCCTTTAAATTCTAATTCTACTCCCTTTAAATTCTAATTCTACTCCCTTTAAGTTCTAATTCTACTCCCTTTAAAAGGACACTAAACTCAATTTTTTTTTCTTTGATGATTCAGATAGAGCATGCAATTTTAAGCAACTTTCTAATTTACTCCTACTATCAATTTTTCTTCATTCTCTTGCTATCTTTATTTTAAAAGCAGGAATGTAAAAAGCTTAGGAGCCAGCCCATTTTAGGTTCAGCACCCTGGATAGTGCTTGCTTATTGGTGACTTGGCTACATTTAGCAAACCAATAAGCAAGCATAACCCAGGTTCTCAACCAAAAATGGGTCGGCTCTTAAGCTTTACATTCTTGCATTTTAAATAAAGATAGCAAGAGAACAAATAAAAATGTATAATAGGAGTCAATTAGAAAGTTGCTTAAAATGACATGCTCTAGCTGAATAAATAAAGAAAAAAAAATGGGTTTAGTGTTCCTTTAAGTGTTAGCTAGAATTTTTAGCATCAACCCCCGCCCCCCTCCCCCTCATTACAAAATATTTGCACTCAAAAACATAATATAATAGGTCCATTTTTTTTTGTTAATTTCAAAATGTTTTCAATCAATAACCCATTTAACTTGGGGGGGAAACGCATTTAAATTAAAAGGACAGTCAACCATAGAATTGTTATTGTTTTAAAATAAAGATAATCCCTTTATTACCCAGTCCCCAGTTTTGCATAACCAACACAGTTATATTAATACACTTTTTACCTCTGTGATTACCTTGTATCTAGGAACCTTCTTCCAGCCCCCTGATCACATGACTCTGACTGTTTATTATCTATTGTCTTAAATTTAGCATTGTATTGTGCTAGATCTTAAATAACTTTCTGTGCCTGAACACAGTGTTATCTATATGGCCCTCGTGTACTTTCTGTCTCTTTGTGTTGAAAAGAGATTTAAAAAGCCTGTGATAAGAGGCAGCCCTCAAAGGCTTAGAAATTAGCATATGAGCCTACCTATGTTTAGTTTAAACTAAGAATACCAAGAGAAAAAAGCAAATTTGATGATAAAAGTAAATTGGAAAGTCAATTAAAATTAAAAGTCCTATCTGAATAATGAAAGTTTAATTTATACTTGACTGTCCCTTTAAAAAAACAAAACAATATAACAGCAAAATATAGTTAAAGATAAATTAAACACCTCAGAAATGCTAGATAGAATTATGTGTTCAAAGCAAAGATTAGCCCGAGAATACTAGTGGGAATTTGTTTAAAATTGTATGTTCTATTCAAATCCTGAAAGAAAATGTTGGGGATTACTGTCCCTTTAAATTGAGTACATAGCAATATAAACTCTTAAACAATATTGTTAAAAGAAAAAATAAATAAATAGAATATATATATATTAAATCATATCATATAAAAACAATGTTACAATGCATTAAAATACATAAAAAACAAGGATACTTTCATAAAATTGAAGATCCACAAAAGTAGCTTGTCCACTATCTTAAAGGGACATGAGACCCAATTTTTTCTTTCATGATTCTGATGAGAGCATGCAATTTTAAACAGCTTTCCAGGATATTTTTATTATCTAATATGTTTCTTTCTGTTTGAGTCCTGTGTTGAAAAGTATACCTAGGTAGACTCAGAAGCTGCTCATTGGTGGCTGCACATATATGCCTTGTCATTGACTTTCAGCTAGCTCCCAGTAGTGCATTACTGCTCCTTTAACAAAGGATACAAAGAAAATGAAGCAAAGTAAATAAAAGATGTATATTGGAAAGTTGTTTAAATGTGTATGTTTTATCTGAATCATGAACACACACAAAAAGGAAATTTATGCTTACCTGATAAATTGATTTCTTCTACGATACGACGAGTCCACGGATTTCATCCTTACTTGTGGGATATTATCCTCCTGCTAACAGGAAGTGGCAAAGAGCACCACAGTAGAGCTGTATATATAGCTCCTCCCTTCCCCTCCACCCCCAGTCATTCGACCGAAGGTTTAGGAAGAGAAAGGAAAAGCTAAAAGGTGCAGAGGTGACTGAAGTTGTAAATAATAAAAAATATAATCTGTCATAAATTGACAGGGAGGGCCGTGGACTCGTCGTATCGTAGAAGAAATAAATTTATCAGGTAACCATAAATTTCCTTTTCTTCTACAAGATACGACGAGTCCACGGATTTCATCCTTACTTGTGGGATACAATACCAAAGCTACAGGACACGGATGAAAGGGAGGGACAAGACAGAGACCTAAACAGAAGGCACCACTGCTTGAAGAACTTTTCTCCCAAAAACAGCCTCAGAAGAAGCAAAAGTATAAAATTTGTAAAATTTGGAAAAAGTATGAAGGGACGACCAAGTCGCAGCCTTACAAATCTGTTCAACAGATGCATCGTTTTTAAAGGCCCACGTGGAAGCCACAGCCCTAGTAGAATGAGCCGTAATTCTTTCAGGAGGCTGCTGTCCAGGAGTCTCATATGCCAGGCGGATGATACTCCTCAGCCAAAAAGAAAGAGAGGTAGCCGTAGCTTTCTGACCCCTACGCTTTCCAGAATAAACAATGAATAATGAAGATGATTGACGGAAATCCTTAGTTGCCTGTAAGTTAAACTTTAAGGCACGGACCACGTCCAGGTTATGTAACAGACACTCCTTCTTAGAAGAAGGATTAGGACACAAGGAAGGAACAACAATTTCCTGATTAATATTCTTATTTGAAACAACCTTAGGAAGAAATCCAGGTTTGGTACGTAAAACCACCTTATCAGAATGAAATATGAGATAAGGCGAATCACATTGTAACGCTGAAAGCTCAGAAACTCTTTGAGCAGAAGAAATAGCAACTAAAAACAGAACTTTCCAAGATAACAATTTAATATCAATGGAATGCATGGGTTCAAACGGAACCCCTTGAACTCGAAGAACTAAATTCAAACTCCAGGAGGAGTAATTGGTCTAAATACAGGCTTAATTCTAGTTAGAGCCTGACAAAAAGACTGAACATCTGGCACATCTGCCAAATGTTTGTGAAGCAAAATTGACAAAGCAGAAATTTGTCCCTTTAAATAACTTGCTGATAACCCTTTCTCCAATCCTTCTTGGAGAAAAGACAGAATCCTGGGAATCCTAATTTTACTCCATGAGTAACCCTTGGATTCACAACAATAAAGATTTTTATGCCATATCTTATGATAGATCTTTCTAGTGACAGGCTTTTGAGCCTGTATCAAAGTATTGATGACCGAATCAGAGAATTCTCGCTTAGATAAAATCAAGCGTTCAATCTCCATGAAGTCAGCTGCAGAGAAATTAGATTTGGATGTTGGAAAGGAACTTGAATGAGAAGGTCCTGTCTAAAAGGAAGTTTCCACTGTGGCAGAGAGGACATGTCCACTAAATCTGCATTGCAAGTCCAGCGTGGCCACGCAGGCGCTATCAGGATTACTGAAGCTTTCTCCTGTTTGATTCGAGCAATCACGCGTGGAAGGAGAGGAAACGGTGGAAACACATAAGCTAGGCTGTACAACCAAGGCACTGCCAAGGCATCTATCAGTTCGGCCTGGGGATCCCTTGACCTGGATCCGTAACGCGGAGCCTTCAGGGAATTCCAAACTGCACCCCAGCCTAGAAGGCTGGCATCCGTTGTCACTATCACCCACGAGGGTCTGCGGAAACAAGTCCCCTGGGACAGATGATCTGGCGATAACCACCAAAGAAGAGAGTCTCTGGTCTCTTGATCCAGATTTATCTGAGGAGATAAATTTGCATAGTCCCCATTCCACTGTCCGAGCATGCACAGCTGCAGTGGTCTGAGATGAAAGCGAGCAAACGGAATGATGTCCATTGCCGCTACCATTAATCCAATTACCTCCATACACTGAGCCACTGATGGCCGAGAAATGGACTGAAGAGCTCGGCAAGTATTTAGAATCTTTGATTTTCTGACCTCCGTTAGAAATATTGTCATGTCTACCGAGTCTATCAGGGTTCCCAAGAAGGGGACCCTTGTCTGTGGAACTATTGAACTCTTTTCTATGTTCACCTTCCAACCGTGAGTTCTCAGGAAAGACAGGACTGTGTCCGTGTGTGATTTTGTCAGATGATAAGTTGACCCTGGATCAAAATGTCGTCCAGATAAGGCGCCACTGCTATGCCTCACGGACTGAGAACCTCCAGAAGGGACCCTAGAACCTTTGTGAAGATTCTGGGTGCTGTGGCCAACCCGAAGGGAAGAGCAACAAACTGATAATGTTTGTCCAGGAAGGCAAACTTTAGAAACTGATGATGATCCTTGTGAATAGGAATATGAAGGTAAGCATCCTTCAAGTCCACAGTAGTCATATATTGACCCTCCTGGATCATTGGTAAGATTGTTCGTATAGTCTCCATCTTGAACGATGGGACGCTGAGAAACTTGTTTAGACACTTGAGATCTAAAATGGGTCTGAAAGTTCCCTCTTTTATGGGAACCACGAAAAGATTTGAGTAAAACCCCTGTCCCTGTTCCGGATTTGGAACGGGACAAATTACTCCCATGGTAGAGAGGTCTTGTACACAGCGTAAGAGCGACTCTCTTTTTATCTGGTCTACAGATAATCGTGAAAGATGAAATCTCCCTCTTGGGAGAAAATCCTTGAATTCCAGTTGATACCCGTGGGTCACGATTTCCAGCGCCCAGGGGTCCTGAACATCTCTTGCCCAAGCCTGATCAAAGAAAGAAAGTCTGCCCCCTACTATATCTGGTCCCGGATCGGGGGCCGCCCCTTCATGCTGTCTTTGTAGCAGCAGCGGGCTTCTTGGATTGTTTACCTTTATTCCAAGCCTGGTTGGGTCTCCAGACTGACTTAGATTGAGCAAAATTCCCTTCCTGCTTTGTGGAGGAAGAGGAAGCAGAGGGTCCTCCTTTAAAATTTCGAAAGGAACGAAAATTATTTTGTTTACCCCTCATCTTAACAGACTTATCCTGAGGCAGGGCATGGCCTTTACCTCCAGTAATGTCAGAAATAATTTCCTTCAATTCAGGCCCGAAAAGGGTCTTACCTTTAAAAGGAATAGCTAAAAGCTTAGTTTTTGATGACACATCAGCAAACCAAGATTTGAGCCATAACGCTCTATGCGCTAGGATAGCAAATCCTGCATTCTTTGCCGCTAATTTAGCAATTTGAAAAGCGGCCTCAGTAATGAAAGACTTAGCTCGCTTGAGAGCCTTAATTCTATCCAAAATGTCATCTAACAGATTCTCAATCTTCAGAGGCTCTTCCAGAGCCTCAAACCAAAAAGCAGCTGCAGTAGTTACTGGGACAATGCAAGCCGTAGGTTGTAAACGAAAACCCTGATTAATAAATAATTTCTTTAGAAGACCCTCTAATTTTTTATCCATAGGGTCTTTGAAAGCACAACTGTCCTCGATGGGTATAGTTGTACGCTTAGCCAGGGTAGATATACCTCCCTCTACCTTAGGGACCGTTTGCCACGAGTCCCGAATGGTGTCTGAAATGGGAAACATTTTCTTAAAAGTAGGAGGGGGAGAAAACGGTATACCTGGTCTATCCCATTCCTTTTTTATAATTTTCTAAATTCTTTTAGGAACCGAAAAAACATCAGTGTAAGTAGGCACCTCTAGATATTTGTCCATCTTACACAATTTCTCTGGTGGTATCATAATAGAGTCACAATCATCCAGAGTCGCTAATACCTCCCGAAGTAACAGTGTTCAAGCTTAAATTTAAAGGACATAACGTCCGAATCTGTCTGAGGTAACACATTCCCTGAGTCTGAAAGCTCTCCCTCAGACAGCAATTCCCTGACCCCCAACTCAGAGCACTGTGATGGTACATCGGAAATAGCCAATAAAGCATCAGAGGATTCAGTATTCACATTAATACCTGACCTACTGCATTTACCCTGTAACACTGGTAATTTAGATAATACCTCTGTAAGGGTAGTTGACATAACTGCAGCCATCAGTAAAGGAATTAGATGCACTAGAGGTACTTGGCGTTGCTTGTGTGGGCGTTAAAGGTTGTGACACTTGGGGAGAATTAGATGGCATATCCTGATTCTCTTCAGACTGACAATCATCCTTAGGCACACTTTCTTGACCTAAAATAAGTTTTTTACAATGTAAGACCCATTCAGTACAAGAGGTACACAATGTAAGAGGGGGTTCCACAATAGCTTCTAAACACATAGAACAATGAGATTCCTCAATGTCAGACATGTTGAACACACTAGTAATAACCACAGAAGTCGTTAAAACACTTTATTTATTGCTTTAAACAAATTTTGAAAAACGTGTACTGCCCTTTATAAAATAAAAAGAGCACAATTTTGCCAAAACTGCTTCAAAAATGTTATTTTGCTCTGAAAATTAACGGAAGCCCATTAATGGCTCCAAAAATGATTGCACCCCAAGAGAAAGGGGAGAAAATAACCTCAAAGAGTAACTTAAATCACAAAAATGTAAGTACCCCCAGGGTACTTTAAAATGACTCGCCAACGATCCGGATAAGAGAATCACTGTCTAGGATCCACCGCAGTCAATGCTTTCTGCTTCTCAGCTAGAAGGAAGTGCTCATCTGAGCGCGCAAAACTAAGCCCCACCCCTTATGGCCGATGCCGGAGTAGGCCTAAACAAACCGCATGGTGAAGCGGTTTTGCAAAAAAAAAACTAAGTGGAACACAGAAAACCCCAACACACACCAGTATAGTCATACCGGTAATTCAATGCAACAGGTGGGCGTGTTAGACACATGTCACGATTAGCTCACACGTTACTGGCTGGATGGAACACACCCTCTGCCTGCCCAATCGCAGGAGGCGACACGCGATTGGTTGAACTTAACTTGAATTTGTTAGCGGTCTTTGATATTGGTGCGGTGGCACTCTGATAATAGTCAAAATACAGGCGAATTTACATATGAGTCTATGCTCACCTTAGCTACGCCACCAAGCACTATTATCTTAGTTTTTAGACCGCTCTTATTCTTATACTACATTTGTCTATGGGATCTCTTTTAGTTACCTTTGTATTAGCATATACATTATAGATAAATAAGTAATTGATCATTTGGAGAATTATCCCTTAATAGGAGAGTCTGCAGTGCTATCAATATATCTTTATTTTTTAACAATTGTGTCCTACTTTAGTTTAAATGGTGGCATGGTCCACATTATATTTTTTTTATATATTTATAAATAAATGTTATGTTTTAAATTAATCACTTTACACTACAAATACACTCCACCCTATTGTAACCGGGTAATATACCTTATAAGTGTGCCCAATAATGCTTCTGTTCTTTCTCCTTTTGTAATTTAAACCATTATAGTGATTGTCAACAGTAAAATAAAGCATAGGTCTCCAGTAACACCCCTCTATTTAACAGGTCTACTGCTTACCCCATTCCCTTACAGGGAAATAAATGCCAGCTAGTTCTGATATATCAAGTCTCCTCAGAAATAAAGGGCTGCACATACCTCAATGCTGCTTGTAGCATGAAACCGTTCTCCACACTGAAGATGTCTTTGTGTTACCTTCAGAAGTCTTGTGGGAACAAACATGGATCTTAGTTACAGCTGCTAAGATCATAAACCTCAGGGCAGAAATCTTCTTCCATATCCCCCTGAGGAAAATAGTACTCACCGGTACCATTTAAAATAAAAAACTTCTTGATTGAAGAAACTAAAACTAACACCTCACTTTACCTCTTCCTAGATACTAAACACAGGCAAAGAGAATGACTGGGGGTGGAGGGGAAGGGAGGAACTATATATACAGCTCTGCTGTGGTGCTCTGTCACTTCCTGTTAGCAGGAGGCTAATATCCCACAAGTAAGGATGAAATCCGTGGACTCGTCGTATCTTGTAGAAGAAATGGGTTTTATGTTCTTTTAAGTCTGGCCAGATTATATGACAAAAGAACAATAAGATTATAATATTTAATTTGTACAAACTTT